>NW_025959316.1:0-29864 GCF_023159225.1 Perognathus longimembris pacificus | reverse complement strand
TATAGGCTATGTTTTCTTATATGCAAATTATGATTTCAACACTTACCCGATCTAATATTCAGGTTGTTCTAGCAATGAAATGAGATAATTAATGTAAGATCAATTAACAGCAATTTTTAGAAAGCTGAGCTGTATGAAAGCTCACACCTCATTGTTGGATCCTCAGAATTCATAGCATCTAGGACCATACAACTCATTAAATTGTGTTTTACATCATACTTCCTCATATACATATTGGGCCATCTTATTTTTTTAATTGTCATTTCAAGGGTTCTACTCATCTATTTTTTTAAAAAATCCTCATGACCAAAATGTGCCCTCTAATTCTCTAATTCTGTAGGAATAATGTAGTTTGCTGCATACAAATTACTGTCATCACATATTTCTAAGCTGTGTACATTGAACATAACAAAAGAGGTTAAAATTAAAACACATGATTTAGCCAGGCACCTGGGGCTCATGCCTGTAAACCTGGTTACTCAGCAAGCTGAGATCCAGAGGATCAGGGTTCAAAGCCAGCCCAAGCAGTAAAGTCCAAAAGACTCCATCTCCAATTAACCAGTGAAATGCTGGGCTAGATGTGTAAGTGGCAAAGTAGCAGCTGAGCGGGCATACATGGCAGGATGAAGCCTTGAATTCAAACCTTGTTACTAGAGGTGGTGTGAGAAGAGAGGAGAGAGGAGGAGAGGGGACGGAAGGGGAGGGGAGGGAAGGGGAGAAGAGAGGAGGGGAGGGGAGGAGAAGAGAGGAGAGGAGAGGAGAGGGGACAGGAAGGGAGGGGAGGGAAGGGGAGGAGAGGAGAGGAGAAGAGAGGAGAGGAGAGGAGAAGAGAAGAGAGAGTGCCCAATACATGGTTTAATAAGATTCTAATAGTTCAGGACTTATTTTTGTAGCTTTAGACTGATTTACAGAAGGAAAAGGCTTTTCACAAGTGAATGAACAATTATAGAAAGCAAATTGCTGTCTTCCACATAATAAACACATAAACATATTTCCATGTAATATTTTACATCAACATGACTGTTTACCTAGAAAATATGTCAAAATACTTGACTTAGGAAAAACAGTCCATCACTTAAAATATTGTAAATTATCTTTCCAATCAGATTTTAAAACAAAAAAAAATAGCTGCTAAGTGCCAGTGGCTCACACCTGTAATCCTAACTTCTCAGGAGTCTATGAGCTGAGAATCACAGCTCAAAGCCAGCCAGGCAGGAAAGTTTGTCAGAGTCATCTCCAAATAACTACCAAAAAAACTGGAAGTGGACCTATGGTTCAAATGGTAGACTACTAGTCTTGAGCACAAAAGTACAAGGACAGCACCCAAGCCCTGAGTTCAAGCCTCAGGACTGGCACAATGAACAATTCATAAATAGACCCAAGATGTTAGAATGGCAATGTGGCTTAGCAGCAGAGTGCTTGCCTAGCATGCATGAAGCCCTGAGTTCCATTCCTCCCCACCACATAAACAGAAAAAGCTGGAAGTAGTGCTGTGGCTCAAATAGTAGAGTGCTAGCCTTGAACAAAAGCATCTCAGGGACAGTGCTAAGGCTTTGATTTCAAGCCTCAGAACTGGCAAAAAAAAACCCACAACATTACATTAAGTATATGTATATAAGCCCCTGGAAATACTACTGGGAAATCATATTATATATATAATCTGAAAATAATTACTAAATGAATTAAGTTAGCGTAATGAATATTTAATTAGGTCAAGAACCTAAATGCTTGCATACAGTACTTAGAAATTTTCTAAGCACACTCTGCTGTGAATCTGTTTTATAATGTTGTACAGTAATATGGTAATACTATCATAATATTATAGCTGATTAATATTCTCTATGAATTTTTTAGTAAGTGCCACCACAGTAGAGCAGCTAAATAAATATTACCACAAGTAATTGAGACCATGAGTGACAGGTGATTGAACTGCTCTTTGTGTTTAAATTACAAAATGAGTTTTCACACAGAAGGAGAAGGGATGGAATCACTGGAGGGGCCCGGAGAAGTTATCTACCAACTCTTTCCAAGTGACTATGTTAGGAATTATAAACATAGCCAAAAAACAGGAGAGGAAGTAAAAATCAACCTCCCCGCACCATCAAGGCCTTAGGAATCGAGTGCTGCATATTGTGTAATGATTGAGTATTGTGTAATGATCCCCATGGAATAAGCCATGTGCCCTTGGCCCTGAGAAAGGCCCCTGTGAGCTCTTCCCAGGGACCATAATCCTGTCATTCCTTTCAACCCTGACAAGGAACCGGCCTTGAACTGACAGCAATCTGTCACATGGTTGTCATCTCCAACCACATTTCCTCAGACTTTTCACAGGGTTGAGTGCGAGGTGACCAACCCTATTGTAACAAAAAGATCAGTGTGTCCAGGCCCAAAGCAAGACAGAGATGTGTGATGCCCTTTGTAACATCTGACCACCCAAGAGAAAGACCGTGAATGAGGCCAACAACAGAATCCGCAGAGGAGCCTGAGGGAATAGAAGCTGACCAGAGACCAGATCTGCCTCTGCTAGCAAACAAGTGGTCTTTATGGCAAAAGTTATTTTTCAAAAAACTCATGATGATTCTGTCTCCTGTATTCTATTAAAAAATTCCAAGAAATACCCATTTTTATTCAATACCAGGCAAAATTTCACATAGCCTGCAATGTCAAGCTGATCTCCAGAAAGTTTATTTAAAAGGCCAGTCATGCATAAGGGATGTACAGTAACAATGGGCGTAGATGTTGGCCACCCATCAATCTACTAACAAAATGCCAAAAGACTTTGTACAGCGCCTTGAGCAAGTAGTCATGGGACTGTTTCCTTTCCCTTCCTTCAACATTTCCTTCAACACACTGGGAAAAATACAGATCCATCTCTTCTTTCCTCCATATACCCTGCTTCTCCACACACCTGCTGACATCGCAATGTCATTATAAGTTCTCACAGATGATCAACTGTCAACAAAATACTTTGCGTGTGCCTAGCACAGGCTTGACACATAATTGGTACTTAAGATTGTACTTATCGTGTGAGTCTTTTTGGAGGGATGGGTGCATTTCTTACACAAGCGGGTTTTATTGAACATGCTGAGCAAGAAACATCCCATTTTAAAAAGTCAGCGAGATCTCAAAAGACTAGAATAAGCTAAGGAAGGGAACATTCTGGACTTTAGAAGTTGTTTCAAGATGGAAGTTAGTTAAGTGTGGTCTAGGCAAGAACTGATCTCTACTACTAACTGCTGAATTCTATCAAGGATGATGACGCCAGCAAATAAAAGGAAATTATGTGACACAACTATGTGTGTGGTGGAGGACTTCTTATTTTCAATAGAGATTTATTCCCTACTCACTTCCACTCTTGGACCAGAGTTCTGCTTGGTAAGAGAAATGAACTGCCATATATTAGCAAACATTGTCAACATTTCCTCAATATGGTGTCTCACCCAAAATTATTCTTTATCAGGCAGATTTTCTGTTTTCGTGGCTTGCCACCCTCTAGAATGGTTCTTCTTTGCCAATATTTCCTCTAAAACTCAACAAAAATGCCATGTGGATGATTCAAACCTTGCCTTGCACAATAGAACTAACACCTGCCATGCTCCTGGAATGACACTTTGAGCTGCCTTTAGTGTTAGATTCTCTCTGTAAACAGGAAAGTCTCCTCACTAGATTCTCACTGTAAACAGGAAAGTCTCCTCACTAGAGTCTCACTGTAAACAGGAAAGTCTCCTCACTGTTATTTCACAAGTATTTGGAGAAGTCAAGATTGATGTTATCTAGCCTTAAGGAGATAGTAGCTAGGAGATAATTATAGTTCTACCTCGGTTGTATACAGTTCCTTGTTTTGATATCAATAATCTTTGTAGTCACTACCTCCTGTAATTAGAACGGCATTTGTATCAAGTTCCTGCCCTCACAGGAGGAAATTTCCTCCACTTCTGTATTTAAGACAAATGTCATGCTGTATTGATCTTTTACCCTGTAATTGTAATATTGGTTTCTAACCCTATATAAACCCTGGCCCTCTTGGAATAAAGTATGCATTGGTTCACTCGCCTTGCATCCCCCGTATCCTGATTTCGACTGCAGTTACCCAGGTTCAATAGTATACTGTCAAATTTATGTAGGTACTAAATTTCAATCAAGGAAAAATATATATACATATCTTCGTAATTAGAAGCATTGGGGTAGGGACGGGGAGCCTGTGCTTGAACTCAACATGAGCACTGTCCTAAGCTTTGACGTCCTTCAGGCCAATGCTCTACCACTTGAGCTCAGCTCTGTTTTCCTTTTTTGATATTTATTTTAAAGCAGGAGAGAAAAGTTTATTACAGAACAGCTGGCCTGTGGTGGTGATGA
The DNA here is from genome assembly GCF_023159225.1 of Perognathus longimembris pacificus. Classification (NCBI taxonomy): domain Eukaryota; kingdom Metazoa; phylum Chordata; class Mammalia; order Rodentia; family Heteromyidae; genus Perognathus; species Perognathus longimembris. Next base: position 25,508 of record NW_025959316.1, on the reverse strand, counting down.
TTCATTGCCAAAGAGGAGGGAGAGAAGGGAGAGACTGGGTGACCCTCAGCCAGCCCTGCCTAATCTAGGGCAGGGGATTGGGCCAGGTTGATTGGGCCAGGATGTGACCTCAGGGAAGGGGAAGGTACCTGCCTCCAGGCCTGCTCGTTACCCAGTAACTGGGTGGACACTTAATAAGGTGGGGGCATCTACTTGGAGCCCTCCAGGAGGGACCTGACATTCCAGCCTTTTAATAGGTATGGAAAAGGACGATGACTCTCTGGCTGCTTCCTGCTCGTAAAGGGCGTCGACATTAGGGATAAAAGGCAGAAATGTGGCCCCTTCTGGAGAAGGCTAGCAGTAGGCTCCCTTGGTGTTAGATGGCAGTCCTTGAATGAAGCCTGGAAGTCTCATGAGGCAGGGGCTGGATTTGTCCAGCCTCTCTTTCCCATTTGGAGTGTTTTTTATGTTGTTGGGTTTGTTTTTGTTTTGTCAGTCCTGGGACTTTGGACTCAGGGCCTGAGCACTGTCCCTGGCTTATTTTGGTCAAGGCTAGCAATCTGAAACTTGAGCCACAGCACCACTTCTGTCTTTCTCTGTTTCTGTGGTGCTGAGGAATTGAACCCAGGGCTTCATGCTTGCTAGGCAAGCACGCTTCACGTTAGATTCACTTTACTAACCCTGGACAATGTCAACTAAATTCCTGCAAAGTTGTAAATTATGTCCCCTCCCTATTTCCATGGTAGAAAACATCAGTCCTTAGAACTAATTGCTCTTAACCATATTATTTAAGAGGAAAATATTTTTCTGATGAACTTACATGTACATATATTCTGCTCCAAAGGAATACATTTTAATTTTCTAAACCTCTTGGGTTTCCTAAATGGTACACTGCTGTTGTGAAATGTGACTCACCATTCACAAATTTTCACTAATAAACGTGCTTACATCTGTTTGATTTCATGCACATGTAATTTATTGAACCTTGAAAACCTTCTTCCTTGTATCATTTGCTAACATGAAAAGGGAGCATTCTCTGGAGGACCATAGTTAAAAGTATGGCTATTCAGGAAAGATGCTTGATGCAAGCATCGTGGCTAAGAAGACACTTCTAAAGGCCCTCATAAACAGATTGAGAGCAACAAAAGCAGAAGATGAAGGGGCCTCTGAGTTCTTCCCTCCAGTCTCATTTCTAGCACACTATCATCACAGAGTCAAAAGGACCTAAGATTTGGCATGAACGAGGCAGTTTTAACCAAATTTCCTAGTCCTATGAAGCCCAGAGTTGGAAATCATGGAAATGATCATGATTGCAATCAATCCTGACAAAGCCAAAGTTTGATTTTCTACAAATTGGATGGACATTTGGTGGGAAAAACAATGTGACAAGTTGCCTGGCACCAGTGGCTCATGCCAATAATCCTAGCTACTCAGGAGGTTGAGATCTGAGGATCACATTTGGAAGCCAGCCCAGGTAGAGGAGTCTATGAGAATCTTTTCTCCAATTAAATGATAGAAAAAGCTTCAGTGTGCTCCTTCCCTTTAAAACTTGTACAATGACGAGTAGAGAAGGCAGGAATTAGTGGCATATATGAAAATAATCAGAAGTTTAAATCAGCATGGACCTCTATGTCTGTGGACAGAAGTACAAGTAAAGAAAGAATATGACTGCAACTGGAGGTTCCTTAGTATGCAGTATGATATACAGAACTGAAGTTTTCTTCTCTGACCAAACTGCAGCTTTATTCAGATCTGGTATTGCAAGCAAGCACTCTAAGGAAAAACAAACTCCAACTGCCTAATAATCCAAGGGCATTAATCCTAAAAATAAAAACATTTATTCTGAAAGTAGTGGGAAATACAATCTGCGATTTCAAACATCTGAAGAACTGTCATAAAAAGAGGTATTTCTACTTTTTAATGACAATGGATGGCGATGATGTCCAGAATCAAATGATGGATACTACATGAAAACAAATGTTTAACCTAACAAAAAGATGAACTTCTCCAACAAATGTGTCCAAAGACTCAAGACTATACATTTCAATAAACCCTACACTGCATGACTATTTAAGCAAAATCTCATTGGAGGAATTCAAGAATGCAATGTGAAAAAACTGTAGCTAGCCTCTGATTACACACACAACACTGAGAATGTTCGTGGTCAGCACAGGTGGCACAATAGGCGGGCTCAGACTGGAAGGAAGGCTATGTGTCCATGTTAGCAGGGTGCCAGGGGGCCTTGAAAGCCATTGTTAAACACCATAGCTCAGTAGTTAAGTACCTATGATCACATAAGATGATGTGAAGTGAAACAAACTCTAAGATACGGAAACAATTGGTTTATCATTGTTGTTATTTTTAACGTGCTAAATGAAATCATTCCTTTTTCCTTTTGCTTATCTTCCCTATGGTTTAGCCCCTCTTGTCACTGTTTTTGATTTTGATACCCTCGGTAATATATATATATATATATATATATATATATATATATATATATATATATATATATTGTCTGAATTAGGGAAGGGAAGGGGAACTTCAAAATGTTGAGACAAATGGTAAAACGTGAACCAATGCAACAGTAATAACTACAAGATATGTTGTAAACTAACTGTAAAATTGGAGGGAGGGGGAAATACAGGAGGAGGAAAGGTGGGAGAAAAATGAGGGATGAGATAGCAAGTTTGACAAGAAATGTACTCATTACCTTAGGTATGTAAATGTAACCCTACTGTACATCAACTTGACAATCAACATAAAATAAAGAAAGATGCCCTGAGCTGAAGAATTAATACTCATATGTAGATGGATACTTTCTCTCTCTCATACACATACACACACACACACACACACACACACACACACACACACACACACACATAGAGAGAGAGAGAGAGAGTCATATTTATTTTTAAATACCCAATAGATAGCTTGAGGCCATGTGGAATAGAAGCAGGAACCCAGGTGATCTCAGCAAACAGTAAACCCGACACAGCAGCCTCTGTGAACTGTCCAAGCAGGACATTGAAAGCATCTGGAAACATGTTTGGTTGTAGAATTACGGATGCAACCGGCTCCTAGGTCAAAGCACAGGATGTTGTTACACATCCAACAGGACACATGGACAGCCACCTAAAGGGAGGAATTAGCCAGAGTCTTGACACCACTGTTTCTTTTAGACCCACCTGAGTGGGTCTCTGATTTTTGTAGCCCCAGGAGAGCTTAGCCAACACCCAAAGTATTTACTAGTAAACATGGCTGCAGTACCTGAACCCATCTTTATGAGCGCGGGTGATGGTCCTTAAAAATAATGGCCAGGAAAAGCTCACCTGCAGAAGGGATAAATTCTCACAGTTGATCTAACAACTGACAGGGGTCATTTAGCTTCAGGAAAACCACCTAATTGGTGTGTCAACAGCTTTCTACAAGGTATCATAATTCTCAGCAGAGAATTTACCAAATTACATAAGAAAGACAAAGAAAGTCAAATATTAATTTCTCAAACAAAATGGGGGGCTGCTACTATAGAAGCTGCAAAGACTAAACCAACAGGGAATCATGAACTCAAATACCCATCATAATATAGGGTTAAATCCATTAATATTGGGCACCACTGATTATAGACTACATTTTTTATACACTTTTAGTTATTTTGAAGACTTTAATTAGTTTGATACCCAGTTAGTTCTTCCCAAGACCTTAACAGCCCATTTCTAGCTCTAAATAATAAGGCAGGCTTAGTCACAATGAACATTTCACTAGGTCTCTGGGATTTTGGTGCCAGTTCTGGTCTGGCCAATGATCCTGTTCTTTTGTGCTTAAGGCTAGCACTCTCACAAAGCTCCACTTTCTGCTGTATTGTTTTGTTTTCTTTTGGTGGTCAATTGGAGACAAGTATCTCAGTGACTTTCCTGCCCAGGCTAGCTTCCAATTGCAATCCTCACTTTTGAGTCTTCCAAATAGCTAGGCATGAACCACCAGCACATAGCAATTTAAAAAAATTTTCCCTGAGCAGAGGAGCAGCAGAGCCCTAGTTAATCTCTCTCCAACACCCCAGTTTTACCACTCCAGAAACTTTTACTCCTAGAAAGACAGCCCAAGTAAGTTATAACAGTACAGGGATTCTGTCCAATAAGGAAAAATTGACATTGCTGGCCTGAAAACACAGATTTGAGTTCTGGGCCTCATCCCTCTGCCAAGCCAGTGCCGGCGCTGGCACAGCGTCTCACAGTTCATGGACCTAAACCACCCAGAAGTGACCAAGGTGAAATCCTCCAGATGGTGGCAGACAGACGTGGATCTCAGGCTGAGCATGGACAGGCCGAAATGGCAGACAAAGCATGAGTACCCCACAAAAGATATTCTCACTCGTGCCCACAGAGAAGCATCGGTAGCCTTTTCCCCACTGCCAGAGCAAAGCACCATCTCTGACACTGGCATAGGGTCAGACCAGACTGGAAATAAACCCGGCTTGGGGAAAGCGAGGACAAAGGGGCCACCTTTGAAAAGAGCAAGAGGGACAGACCAATGAGGGCCAGCTCCACCCAGAAGAGCAACCCCTGCCCAGGTGGGAAGCTCATCCAGGCCACAGTTCACAACTCAGGTGAACTCAGCCAGAGGTGCCCGCCCTGCCCGCCACAATTTCTAAATTAAAACGGAAAGTGGCGAGCAGCTACCGGCAGCAAGGAACAACCAGATAGGAAAGCAAACAGTTCCCAAGACAGATAAATGGCCCCATCTCAGAGGAAGCCTAATTCCCAGCCCAAAATGGAGCTGAATTCCATAGCCAGCTATGCTCAGGAGGCCATCCTGCCCATGAGGGAGGAACCACCCCTAGGCAAGCAACTCTCAGACAGGTAAACCAGGCCAGAGCCAACCGCCCTGCTGAGTCCACAGCCTCTCCAAAGCCAGGTGATAAAGGCACCAGTCTCACAGCAGATGGGAGGAGCCAGGGCTCCCAAGACTGTTCACTTCCCCCATTTACAGAGGACACCCAAGTCCTATGTGAAACCTGTGCGAACCACAGAGCCTCAGGATTTCACTAACAGAGGAGGAGGGTCAGAGCTGATCCACCCGCTGCAAACTGAAAGCAGGTCAAACCACACAAGCACCAATATAGACTACAGACAATTGCAAGGAAACCAGAGACTGGAGAAAGCCCACCCAAACAAGGAAGACTCCATTTTTTAAAGATTTATTTTTATTTTTTATTTAACAGATGTTGTTGGTTTTTTGTTTTCCAATGTATAGACAAATGGTAAAACGTGAACCAATGCAACAGTATTAACTACAAGATATGTTGTAAAATAACTTGAAAATTAGGGGGGGGATATGGGAAGAGGGAAACTGGGAGAAAAATGAGGGACAAGGTAGCAAGTTTGACAAGAAATGTAGTCATTACCTTAGGTATGTAAATGTAACCCCTCTGTACACCACCTGTACAATAAACATAAAATAAAGAAAGATGCCCTGAGCTCAAGTACTAGTGCACATATGTATATGAATACTCTCTCTCTCTCTTTCATACACAAATACACAAATACACACAAACACAGAGTCATATTTATTTTTAAATACCTAATAGATAGCTTAAGGTTGTGTGGAATAGAAGCAGGAACAGAGGTGATCTCCTCAGAAAACAGTAAACCCGACAAGTTGCATCTTTGAACTGTCTAGCGGGACCTTCCTTCTCATCAACCCAGGGTTCACTTCCACAGCAAGATACACTGCCTCCATGAGTATACATGATATACCTCCGTGTGCGCTGTCAAAGTCCACCCAGCCCACTATGCATCATTGGACATCTCTGCAGAAAGACGTGGGGATTGTGCATACTTGCGACTCCAGTGTGTTCATGATCACACACACATACTGCGTAGGAACACTAACAGGTGGATCTTGAGCCCAACCCTGCCATATGGCATCAGAAGCATTCACAAGGTGGAGGGAAGAGTATTTGTCTTCCCCTGTTGCATCCACCACAGCAATAGAAGCCGAGAATTCTCCACCCCAGGAAGACCATAGTGAATGCCTCCAACTATAGGGAGACCCAGAACCTGATTGTCCTAACCAACCGCTGCTTCCTTTACTCCTAAACAATCTCCATCTAAGGAGGACCCCCAAGCCCTTCCTGAAAGCTGTGCGAACCACAGAGTCCCAGGATTTCCCTAACAGGCGAGGAGGGTCAGAGCAGATCCACCCCCTGAAAACTGAAAGCAAGTCAAACCAGCCAAGCAGCAAAATAGACAGCAGACCATTGCAAGGAAACCAGAGACTGGAGAAAACCCACCCAAACAAGGAACACTCCATTTTTTAAAAACATTTTTTAAACTTTTTTTTTCTATTTTTCATTTCTGAGACGTCGTTGGTATTTTGTTTTCTATTTTTTTTTGTTTTATCGGCTTTTTTAATTTCCTTTTTCGGGGGTTGGGTTGTTAATTGTTTTGTGTTTTGTGCATTTGTCTTCCAGTATTTTTCTTTGTTTCTCTTTTCACATTCTCTTACTTTTAAATTACTTTCCTATGACTAACAGCTTCACTCTTTTCTGCTAACTCTCCATTATTCATCATATTAATCTTGTCCTTTCTACTGATTCTATTCTTCTTCACATTTCCACGTCACTGAAATGAAACCAAAATCACCACCACCACCACCGCCACCATCACCACCACCCCCACATACATTTACTCTATTCCCTTCACTACCTCTCACTTATCCTCCAGATTTACATTCAGGACCTCCAGACTCCATTGATCCCTGGTTATTGGATAGAGGATATCCCTGTTCAATCCAAGTGAATCAAAGTGGTTTATAGAGAAATCCAGCTCATAGTATTTTAACAGTACTTATTAACTATTGAATACAGGATTGGTTGTTATTTTGAAATTGTATTTTTAGGAACACCAAATCTAATTTTATATACAGTTATACCAAGTATCTGTGTATAATTGTGAACTTCTAAGATTTACACAACAGTGCTTGGTAAGGTCTGCTTTGGGTCTTAAACAGTGCTCACAGGTGGTCTTAGATAGGCATTCCCAATCCAAATGGGCAGAAGAAACACAAGATGGCAAACAATGCAGTCATATCTCCCACTCAAAACAAGCAGGAAGCAGAGCAGTCAATCAAAGACATAGAAGAGAACCCTCAAAATGCTCTACAAAGTCTACTGATAAACATGTTAAATGAAAAGTTTGAATCCATCCATACATCAATCCATCCATAAAGTAATAGATGATTTCATGGCCTCAACAAAGAGAAAGATAAATGAACTTCAAGAGTCATATGAAAAGATAACTACCCAGCTAAAAGATTTGAGAGACAGCACTCAAAACCAAATTAATAATGTAAAGATGTCCATGCAGGACCTAAGAGATACTTCTAGCAAGGACATGGAAATCATCAGGAAAGACCAGTCTGAAGGAAAAGAGATTCAAAATCAAGTAACTAGCCTACAGTCTCAAGTAGGTGAAGCAGAGGATCAAATCTCAGGAGCTGAAGATTCCCTAGAATCTATGGAGAAATGTCACACAAAAATACAAAACCAATCCAATCGATAAAACAGATCACTCCAGGAGCTCCAAGACACAAGCAGGAAGCACTATTTGAGGCGAATAGGAATTGAGAAAAACCAGGAGAAAGAAGTTAATGGAATATGCAACCTATTTAACAGAATATTAGCCAAGAACTTCCCAACTATCCAGGAAGGTAAGCCGATACAGATACAAGAAGCATTTAGAACCCCAAAGCGACCAGATCAGAATAGGACATCCCACTGACACATTGTGATCATAACAGGATCAGTAGAGTCCAAGGAAAGAATCCTTAAAGATGTTACGGAGAAGAAAGTAATCACAAATAAAGGAAAAGCAAGCAGAATTACCCCAGACTTCTCAGCAGAGACCATGAAAAGCAAGGGGATCCTGGAATGAGGTATGCCAAACCCTAAATAATAATAAATATCAACCAAGAATGCTGTACCCAGCTAAACTCTCATTCATAGCTGAAGGTCAAATAAAAGTCTTCCACAGGAAGGAAAAACTGAAACAATGTATCTCCACCAAACCAGCTTTACAGAAAATCCTCAAAGATGTACTATACAGGGAAAATAATCAAGATCCCAATACAGACAGAGAAATGAACCCTAAATAGAAAACCAGAATATTAGATCAAGAATTGGGAAGACACAGCTTTTAACAAGATAGCTACAATGAAAGGACAAATGATCATCTCTCAAACCTAACTCTCAACATTAATGGACTTAATTCTTCATTCAAACGACATAGGCTCATTACTTGGATCAAACATCAAGATCCGTCTTTCTGCTGCCTCCAAGAGACACATCTATCTAGCAAAAGCAAACTTCTTCTAAAGGTGAAAGGCTGGAATAAAATCTACCAATAAATGGCCCCCAAATGCAGGCTGGAGTGGAATTCTAGCATCAGATAAAATCGACTTCAAATTAAAAATGGTAAGAAGAGACAAAGAAGGTTACTACATACTAATAAAGCGATGTCTCCTACAGGAGGATATAACCATCTTAAATATCCACACACCAAATACAGGAGAACCCAACTTCATCAAACCAACACTACTGACTCTAAAATCACTCATAGTCCCAAACACATTGATTGTTGGAGACTTTAACACTCCACTGTCACCTCTGGACAGACCAACAGGCCAAAAACTGACCAAAGAATCCACAGAACTAATCAACTGCATAGACCAACTAGACTTAACCAACATCTACAGAATATTCCATCAAGCAATACCAGAATACACATTCTTTTCAGCAGCCCATGAAACATTCTCCAAAATATATCACATCTTAGGGCACAAAGAAAATCTGTACAAATTCAGAAGTATCAAAATCATTCCCTGCCTTCCCTCAGACCACAATAGATTAAAATTAAAGCTCAACTCAAACAGCCACCACACAAAATGATACAATCCATGGAGACTAAGCAACACACTGCTGAACCATCAGTGGGTCATTGAAGAAATTAGACCAGTAATTCAATATTTATGGCATTCAACCAAGGTGAGTGCACAAAGTACCACCTCCTTTGGGACACAGCAAAGGCAGTACTCAGACGAAAATTTATATCTGAGTGCCTACACCAACAATCTGGATAAACAGCAACTCAACAACTTACGGAATCACCTTAATCTTCTCAAAAGAGAACAAGAAGCCATACCCCCAAGTCAATAGATGGAAGCAAATAATTAAAATCGAATCAGAATTAAATATACTTGAGAGGGAGAAAAAAAACCATCGCAACAATCAACAAAACAAAGCCTTGGTTCTTTGAGAATATTAACAAGATTGTCAAATTCCTAGCAAACCTGACCAAAAAACGATGGCAGCACACCCACATAAACAAGATCCGAGATAAAACAGGTAACATCACCACAGAAACAACCAAAATTCAGAACACAATAAGGGACTATTTTGCAAACCTTTGTGCCAACAAATTCGAGAACCTGGAAGAAATGGATGATTTTCTAGAAAAAATTGATACCCCCAAACTCAACCATGAAGATTTAAACCTTCTAAACAGACTCATACCCAGCCTTGAAATAGAAACAGCAATAAGTGATTTCCCATCAGAGAAAAGCCCATGTCCAGATGGATTCACAGCAGAATTCTACAAGGCATTCAAAACAGAAGTCACACCAATATTTTTCAAAATCTTCAGTGAAATTGAAAGAGAACGTTCACTACCAGACTTATTCTATGAAGCCAGTATAGCCCTCATCCCAAAACCAGGCAGGGACTCATCAACAAAACAGAACTATAGAACGATTTCCCTGATGAACATAGATGCAAAAATTCTCAACAAAATTCTGTCCAATCGACTTCAACAGGTCATCAAAAATATCATACACCATGTTCAAACTGGATCCATCCCAGGGATGCAAAGTCGGTTCAATATACGCAAGTCAATTAATGTAATCCACCACATCAACCAGAGCAAGGTAAAGAACCACATGGTTATATCTCTGGATGCAGAAAAGGCGTTCGATAAAATCCAGTACCCATTTATGATAAAAATCCTGGAGAAATTGGGATTCCAAGGAACATTCCTGAATATAATAAAGGCAGTTTATTACAAACCAACAGCAAGCATAATTCTAAATGGTGTAAAGCCAAAGCCATTCCTTTGAAAATCAGGAGCAAGATTGAGATGTCTGCTCTCTCCCCTCCTCTTTAACATTCCTAGCCAGAGCAATTAGGCAAGAAGAAAACAAAAAGGGGATCCAAATAGGAAAAGATGAAGTTAAGCTTTCTCTCTTTGCAGATTACATGATCCTATACCTAACGAACACCATAGACTCTACTCCCTAGCTACTAGAGCAGATCCAAAACTTTGGCAAAGTTGCAGGATATAAAATAAACCCTCGAAAATCAACAGCCTTTCTATATGCTAATAACACGAAGACAGAGGCTGAAGTCAGGAAAGCAACTCCCTTTGCAATAGTCTCAAAAACATAAAATACCTAGAAATAACCTTAACCAAAGTAGTGAAAGACCTCTATGATTAGACTGTTTGGTGTAAGTGAACTGAATATCTCCGTGGGGGGGGAAGGGAAAGGGGGAGGAGGGAGAGGGGTATGAGGGACAAGGTAACAAACTGTACAAGAAATGTATCCAGTGCCTAAAATATGAAACTGTAACCTTTCTGTACATCACTTTGATAATAAAAATTTGAAAAAAAAAAAAAAAAAAGAACTAAGGAAATGGAAAAACCTCCCATGCTCCTCGATTGGGAAGATTAATATAGTCAAAATGGCAATATTGCCAAAAGCTATCTACAAATTCCATGCAATACCCACTAATATCCGAACACCATTTTTTAATGAAATTGAGGAAGCAATCCAGAAATTTATATGGAAAAATAAATGACCCCCCGACTAGCAAAAACAATCCTAAGCAGAAAGAACAATGCCGGAGGAATTACAATACCAAACTTCAAGCTGTATTATAAAGCTATAGCTATAAAAACAGCTTGGAATTGGCAATGGAACAGGCCTGAAGACCAATGGAACAGAATTGAAGATCCAGCAGTGAACACACAGAACTAAGCCCCCTTAATCTTTGATAGAGGAGCTAAAAAAATACGATGGAAGAAAGATAGCCTCTTTAACAAATGGTGATGGCAAAACTGGTTCAACACCCACAACAAAGCAAAATTAGATCCTTATATATCATCCTGCACCAAAATCAATTCCACATGGATCAAAGATCTTGAAATTATAACAGATACCTTGAAAGCACTAAAAGAAGTAGGAGAAACACTTGGGCTCCTTGGCACAGGACAGACCTTCCTTAACAAAGAGCCATAAATGCTACAAATCAAAAAAAGGACGAGCAAATGGGATTGCATCAAATTGCTGAGCTTCTGCAGGGCAAAGGACATAGCTCACAAGATGAATGGAAAGCCTACAGATTGGGAAAAGATCTTTATCAGCCATACAATGAACAAAGACCTCATATCTAAAATATATGCAGAACTACAAAAAATTAAATTCCTCCAAAACAAAACCGCAAAGAACCAACAGCCCCCTCAACAAGTGGGCTAAAGACTTACAAAGAGACTTGTCTGATGAGGAAATGAGAATGGCCAAGAGTCATATGAAAAAGTGCTCTACATCTCTGGCCATAAAAGAAATGCAAATCAAAACAACATTGAGATTCCATCTCACCCCAGTAAGAATGACCTATATCAAGAAAACTAACAATAATAAATGTTGGAGGGGATGTGGACAAAAGGGAACCCTACTTCATCGTTGGTGGGAATGTAAACTTGTTCAGCCACTCTGGCAAGTGGTATGGAGATTTCTCAGAAGGTAAACATAGAGCTCCCTTATGATCCAGCAGCCCCACATTTGGCATCTACCCAAAGACCACACAGAAGAACACACAAAAGCCACCAGCACAACAATATTCATCACAGCACAATTTGGCATAGCTAAAATATGGATCCCACCCAGTAACGCTCAGTAGATGAATGGATCAGGAAAATGTGGTACATATACACAATGGAATTTCATACCTCTGTCTCAAAGAATGACATTGCCGCATTTGTAAGGAAATGAAAGGACTTGGAAAAAATTATCCTAAGTGAAGTGAGCCAGACCCAAAGAAACATGGATTCTATGCTCTCCCTCATAGGGAATAGTTAGCACAGGTTTGGGCTAGTCACAGCAGAGGATCACAAGAGCCCAATAGCAATACTCTTATGAACACATAAGATGAGGCTAAGTGAAACAACCTCCATTTTATGGAAACAACTGTTATATCACTGCTGTAATTACTTTCAACATGCCATGTGTAACTGTAGCGTCTACTGTTGATGATGCTCTTGTATCCCCTTCCTGCGGTTGTACCTGCACTATCAGTTTATCTTATTTGAGTACTTTGGAAACTGTATATACTGGTATTAGAATTAGGAAAGTGAAAGGGAATACCAAAACCGAGAGACACAGGATAAAAAGACAAACGACTACAAAGGCAATGCTTTCAAAACTGTTTGGTGTAAGCCAAGTGAACAACTCTGGGGGGAGAGGAGCAGGGGGAGGGGAGGGTAAATGAGGGAGGAGGTAACAAACAGTATAAGAAATGTATCCAATGCCTAACATATGCAACTGTAACCTCTCTGTACATCACTTTGACAATAAATAAGAAAAAAAAATGTTTTTCCTATGAGGAAAACAATACAGTCTATGTTTCTTTAGGTCTGGTTCACTTCACTTAGTAAATTTTTTTTTGGAATAATTAGTACTTGTTTAGGCTAGTCAAAGCCGAAGTCATAATAGCCCAATAGCTATGCCCTTATGGACACTTAAGATGATGCTAAGTGAAATGAGCTCCATGTTATGGAAACAAGTGGTATATCATTATTGTAATTATTTTCAACATGCAATATGAATCCGTACCCTTTTTATTTTCTCTCGTATTCCCTTCCTGTGGTTTTACCCCCACTATCACTGTAACTCATCTGAGTACCCTGGATACTGTATATACGTGTATTAGAGCTAGGGAAGAGAAAGTAAATATCAAAATCAATAGACAAAGGATAAAAATACAAACAACTCCAAACACAATACTCACAAAACCATTTGGTGTAAACCAACCATACAACTCGTGGGTGGAAGGGGAAGCAGGAGGGAAGAGGTAGGCATGTGGAGGGGAGGAGGCGTTAACATGTTGGACAAGAAATGTACTCACTGCATTATATATGAAATTGTAACCCCTCTGTACTTCACTTTGACAATAAAGGAGAAAAAAGACAATAAATATTTTTGAAAGATTCTGAAACACCTAACATTTTTTAGAGTTATGACATATAATGCTTAAGATTCTCATGTTAATAACTAACATTTAGAATCAACACTCTCTTTCTCTGGCAATAGGAAAACTACCAACACATACACTGTTTGTGAATAAAGGTAAACATTTCCCTCAAAGAACTGCTAATCACCATACATTTCCTTTCTTCATTCCTGTTATTTACTTCAGCCATTCTCTGGCCATAATCTGAGTGAAACCAGCCAAAAGGTACAGACACTGAGGCAGGAAGGGACAGATAGCATGAACACACCAAGGTGGCTGAGGCCTGAGCTATTTTGGATACTATAACCTCAACATTAGGCACAGGTAGTGAGAGAGGAAGAGAGAGATCAGGAAAAGTAGAAGCCAAATGGCTGCTAGGTATAAAAATCTAGAGAAGTGTGGACTTAAGACAGTTGTCAGAAGCTGCAACACAAAAATGAATAAGATGGAAATTAGATGGGATGTTCAAGGAAATAACCAAACGAGAACATACAACAAAATAAGTCAAAGCTAGGACAGCGAAAAGAGTAGTGCAAAATTTGGGAGGTGGACAACCTATCCTGCGTTTATTAAAAAAAAATGGCTTCTGCACAAGCACAAACATCTCTCCAGCCTTCCTTCTCTCTCTACACATAGAATAAGCATTCCCTCCTCTGCAGCCTTTGCAAACAAGAGACACGCGATATTTTTGTTAGATAATGAAACAAATACCAGTGATGAGCCAAAAACTTAAATAGAGTAAAAGAGTTGGGACAGCACTGTGTTCACTCTATGAGAAATATCCAACAGGAATGTGCAGTGTCTTTATTCAACCACAGTTGTTTATTCGAATCACAAAGTCTAATGATTAAAGCATGTCTTCAACCCTCTGATATCTTGCTATTCTATTTATTCTTGTGTTATACATTTACAATGACCACTCTTAAGAATCTAGAAAGTTCTGAGGAAGAACTGGGGTAGGGGGGTGGTGCTTATGATTACTTCCCAAAGCATAAGGGTGAAAAACAGCAGCTCATCAAGTGGGGGCAAGGGGAGAGCGGGAGACAAATGAAGGGGAAGGGGGGGAATGTAGTCAAGAATTCATTGTACATACTACAAAAGTAAGAAAATGGAAAGGGTGGGCAGAGGAAGGAGGGGCAAGAATGTTGAAAGGGGTGAGGTGGGTTAAGATCTGCCATATTCATAAACTGCTTTGTCAAATGGCAACTCCTTTGCACAAATACTTAAAGATAGTTTTTGTAAGAACTCAGAAGCTCTTCCCTTCACAGTAGTAGGACAAATTATTAGTTCCTACGCACAGGGACTAGAGTCTTTCAGGTCATTTGTGTTTTGGTGGGGTTTTGGTTTTTGAGCCAGCACTGAAAATTGAACTCAGAGACTGGGCTATGTCCCTTAGCTTTGTCACTCCATGCTGGCATGCTACCCCTTGAGAAATAGCACCATTTCTGGTACTTTGGTGGTTCATGGAGGATGGATGTCATGGATTTCCCTGCCCAGGGCGGGTTTCAAAGCACAATCCTCCAATCTCATGAGGATCTGGGATTACAGGCCTGAGCCACAGGCTCCAGTTTCTAATGAGCTTTCGTCATCAAAAAAGGGATAGTATAATTTTAAGGTTCACAGACATTAGTGCTACCTTTGGATCCTATTATATAAAGCCCCAAAGACCTGTCTTTTAAATAACTAATCAAATAAAAAATAAACAATTGCCTTCTAATTAAATAATCATAAGATAGGAAAATGGAGACAAAATAATCATTACTAATATAAACATAAAAATGAAAAAAAGCTTACCAAAGAGTTGATTCCTACATAGTTTAAGACTATAGGGAAAGTAAGCTGGAAGCCAGTGGCTGTAGCCAGTAATCCTAGCTATTCAGGAGGCTGAGATCTGAGGATCGAGGTTCTAAGCCAGCCTGGGCAGGAAAAATCTGTGAGACTCTTCTCTTCAATTAACCACCAAAAAGCTGGAAGTGGAGCTATTGCTCAAGTGACAGAGTGGTAGCCTTAAGCAAAAAAAGCTCAGGAACTGTGTCCAAGCCTGAGTTCAAACCCCGGGAACAGCAAAAATATACGTAGATAGATAGATAGATAGATAGATAGATAGATAGATAGATAGATAGATACAGTTTGTGTTGCAATGGAAAACCATGCACTCTACATCACTCTCTTCCTAATTCATTCCACTACTATGTAACAGGATAAATAGCAGAGAATAGCAAAGGAAAATAAATATTTGTTAATTGGCGATGTCTTTCTTGCTATAGTCATATAGTTTCTTTCGAAGTGCAATTGACCTCTCTCACTTGGAAAAGTCCACTTTGACTCTATTTACATATTCCATTTCAATTACTTCTGAACTAAACAAACAAAAAAACCAATGTTTCAGTCTTAAAATTCTTCTTTGAACCATTATGGAATCGTAATAGATACTTCTTCGGTAATTAAAGTAACACATATCACTTGGCCTCTGTATACTTCCATGCCATCATAACTGGTCATGATTTCACTTAAGAAAATGATCCCTTAATAGAAACAACATGTCACTATATGGGACGTGGGAGGAGTTTTGCTATGGGTCATGAACATCCCTCTGCTCCACAATAGATTGAATACTAAGTGCAGGCCCTGGAAAGGCAGGGCCCTGCCACCTGAGTCCCATATGCGTAAGTTCCAAGCTGAGGGAAAGTCAGGTCAAACAACACCAATGCAATGGAAGGAAACCAGAGTTTAGATTCCTGCTACAGAATTGCAAAGCAGAGTACAGGAGAGGGGCCTGACTAGAATGAGGGTTGTTTGGGACAGTGCACCTTCTAGGTTGTTCTTCTATATATGGATGGCCACAACATGAAGCCCACTGAGGTAATGTGTGCTCCATGAAAGCCTGGTGGAGTCGCATTTCTACATCTACTCTTAAGTTTCCTGTATTTATTCTTAAGTTTCAACCATTCTTAATCTTCTCATCATATCCCATAAATGTGAAAGCAGTGTGAAGCTTTAAAATGCTAGTTGCACATGATTACAATTAAACAATGTGGAGACTCCTAAGAAATGGGAAATGATGAGGAAGGGATACATGAAGCGTGTCGGAATTCTTTGTGACTGATTATAAAATTCTCTTTTCTGGGATTTCTGCTTCAAGACTGATGGTAGAAGCAAAGGTTTTCCTGCTTTATCCAAAGATACCTTGTGTTATAAAAATTAGACATTTTCATATTCATAAAATGGTAACATAAATTTTATTACCACACCAGCACTTCATTTATTCCTAGCCTGATTTCCAGACTAATCTCAATATTCAAGAAAATATTTCAAAATTAGCTGAAATTTAGGGCATTGAATAACATTGCACAGAAGAAAAGCATATACAAGAACATAAAAAGCTATGGTTTCTTCACTGATGTAATTTCACAATGTTAGAGCTTTTCTTTTATTAAAAACTACCAGTTGCAAAGACATGACTGGAAAGTTCAGGCACATGGGTCCGCCTTCCTGCCTCAGGTCCTGGGCAACTACCAGACAGTCTGCAGGGTTAGGAGATAAAGTCACAGATACAGTGTGTTTGGCTAAATATTTTTTATAGATTATAATACCTCTGTTTGGCTCAAATAAATTATCCAGCCTTATTTGGTCCACTTTCCCATTTCATGGTTGGCTGATCATTGACTTCTCTCAGAAAGCAAAGCAATGAAGAAAAGGGGAAAAAAGAAGAAAGATGAAAAAAGGAGGAGGAAGGAAGGAAGGGGGCCTGAGGAGGAGGACAAAGGACAGAGGAGAAAAAGTCAGGAAGTCAGGTACTGGTGGCCTATGCCTACAATGCTAGCTACTCAGAAATGAGATCTGAGGATCACAGTTCAAAGCAAGCCTGGGCAGGAAAAGTCCACAAGACACTTAGCTCCAACCAACAGATAGTTCAGAGTAGAGCTGAGTGCCAGCCTTGAGCAAAAGCTCAGTGCCCAGGCCCTGAGTTCAAGCCCCAGGTCTGTCAAAACAAAAAGTCATTTTTATGTTGCAGACTTCCTTGAAGCCCATAGTTTGAAACGATATATGGAAGGGAAAACAATCACTCACCAAAGCTCAATAGCTTGTAGAGCTGCTGTGTCATTCTATTGCATGTCCTACCAGACACGTATAAAATGTGCTTTGCTTGGCCAAAGAGCTATCCACAACTCCCTGCTCAAACACCTGATGACAGTGGACATTCATTTCAATGGGAACAAGTTAGTCTTTCAATTTTCCTTCTGTTTTACTCGTTACAATGTGGCCAGATTTACACTCTCTCTGTGAAATGCATTGGATTTCTCAGTCAATATTGGCTACAATATTAGTAATTTCTCAAGATCTTGCCTGTCATTTAAATGCAGACACAAAACTCACAGTGTCCTCATGGTGTCCATTTCAGTTTCAACATAGAACCATCATCATTTTACCAAAGACCAACTTTCTTACACCATAGTTTCTATAAATAATGCACAAATAAATACTCTGCATATGCAAATTCAACCAATTACAGATTGTACATCTTTAAGGGAAAAGCAGTGCATCTGTACTAAAACACATTCACACTGTTTTCTTGTCATAATGCCCTATAACATGGTATAAAATCTAGCTACACATTATTTCAATTATATTACTTACTGTAAGCAATCTAGAGAAGACAAAGTATATGAAGGATGTTTGTAGTTTATATGCAAGTATTATACTGTTTTATATCAAAAGAACTTCATTAGCCACATGGGTTGTAGAGCCAACCCACTTCAGATACTAAGGGACATTGTAATTTGGGGGAAAGTTATGTTGCAGATACTATTTGGCCAGCTAAACATTAACTGCTCAACAAAACTCTAGTGTTAACAATAACTATATTAAAAAGTTAATGGCAGCAGCAACTTGTTGACAAGACTCTATGTGCGTATGTGTGAAGAATAAAAGCTCAAAGGAGAAGGTGCCAGTGGCTCATGTCTGTAATCCTCAAGAGAATGATTTCTGAGAATCAAGGTTCAAAGAAAGCATGCACCAGAAAGTCTCTTATCTACAATTAATCACCAAAAAATCAGGAAACAGAGCTGTGGTTCAAGTGGTAGACCACTATCCTTGAGTGCAAAGGCTAAGGGATAGCACTCAGGACCTGAGTACAAGCCCTGGTGCTGGCAACAAAAAGTATAAAAGCACAAAGAAAAATGAAAAAATGCACAGAAACATGTCAAAAACTGGGATGACTTAAAGGCTTAAAAAAATCTCAGACTTTAAGGCAGACGGATGGGGTGAGAGATGTTGATGTTTGTGATGTATGATATCACAGTGGGTTACATTGTGCATTTCCCCAACTTCCTAGTGCGAACAGATTAAGGAATAGGTTCCTCACGTTCAGTGAGGAACACTGAGCTCTTTGGGAAGAAAAGGGAGAAGGAAGAGGAGGAAAAGAGGTGAGAAAAGTGGGAGAAGAGGCGAGAGGAACCGATAACAAAGAAGACTATCTAGACATATATTCTGACTCCCAGTTATACCATAATGTACAAGCTAGAGCTTGATACAATTTACTCAATTAGAGTAAATATGATCATTGTATTTTATAACGTTTGAATATATTTTAAATACAAGAATTAAAGCTTCATGTCCATAATGAAGAACAGAACGCCTATAAATTGAAATTATAATTTTTTTTTACATTTTAGGTGTCAAAGCCTATAAGTATGCCCTTATAACAAAAACTGCATGAATCTAGTGATCAATGTAAGGAACACATTATGCAGGGAAATGAATACATTTCAACTACCATTCATGAAGAGAATAAGGCCTTCAACTGAAGAGGCAGTGACATCTCTGGATGCAATGACGTCAGAAGTGTCATTGCAATTCCAAATTATCCTGTACTCATAGAAATTCCAAATTTTGAGGGGAAGAAGTTCCACAGTAAGTTGAATGACAGTACTAATTCCACTTATTCTAGCTGTTGGAATACTAGCCCAAAGTTCATGGCTGTGGCTCTATCTACTATACATAAGTGCAACATTGACTGCATTTCAGGTATCTTAGAGCTGATGGGTTGGAGAAACTATCTGCTTTCTCTACTGATTTTGTCCATCACCAAAGAAGACAAGGGATAGCTCGCAATTCAATTGGGAAGAAACTGGTGGAGCAGTGAACTCCTATTTAGCTCAGTTCCTCCTATCTCCACGTAAGAATCACCATTGTTAACACAAATTGGGGAGGGATGGGGGCATTGTGAAATTCCATGGCACTTTAAACCACCCCACCAAACTTCACCCATCTTGGCAAGCCAGGTTAGGTAGCAATGCTTCTAGGTGTAGCCAGTCATATCCTGGGTTTCAGGTTTCAGCCTGCAGCTCAGTCATCCATAAACAGTTTTCACATTCTCCACTTCCACCAAACCACCCCAGAGAGTCTCTATCGTGGTAAGGAGGGCACCCAAACAGTTTTTTATGATAGGTCTTGGATGGCTTCCATTTGGGTCATGTCACAGAGTTGATTTTACACCCTTACAAAGCAATCAGAATCAGAGCAGACTGTGGCCTTGAAAGAATGCTTGCTCCTACACATCGAATAAGCTACAGTGAATTGAAACTCCATGTAGTATTGGTATCCGTTTACATAATTACCAACGGAATTACTACAGTGAGAAAGGGAAAGGAAGCCGGACATCGTGGCACACTTCTGTTTCCCAGATACTGGGGAACAGAGGTAGGGAGGAGCACAGTCTTGAGACCACCTGATCAAATGAAAAGCAGGGGAGGGAGGGGAGGAGGAGTTAAAGGGGAAGAAGAGTGAAAAGGGCAGAGGAAAAGGGAGAAAGGTGGAAGAGATAGAGGAAGGGGAGGGCTGGCCAGCCCAAAAGACTATCCAAAGATAACTAAAAAGCCAAAAAAAAAAAAAAAAAAGGAACTGGAGGAGTGGTTTAAATGAAGCAAGGAAAAGGCCTCAAGTTCCAAGCCAAGCATCACAGAGCAAGAATTGGAAGAATTAGCTTCTTCATTTGTAAACAAGGCAGACAAAAGAGAAGAAACAAGAACACCCCTTCAAAAGGCAACTTGTCCTTGTCCACTCTCAGCAGAAAAGTCACTGAGCATGTCATGTCCAGCCTTTTGGATTCAGTAGGCCTGAGAAAGACTTACTGGGGATATTCGTGGGGGCACCCTCATCACTGTGCCCTGATCTGTGTCACAGGAAGTGGAGAATATCTGCCATTTTCATTTCCATAACATTCACCATCTCAAGTTGCTTATTCAAGTTTCTTAAGGTAAAACTGTTTCTGTTCTCTGTATCATTGAAAATGTATACAGCAAGACATGGAGTTTTATATGCTCAAGTCAACTGGATTAGCAAAGGAACACAAAGGCTCTGACACCAGGGGGAAGAGTGCTCTATCTCAAAGCAAGCATGAACATTTACGTCCATCACCATACTGGGGCGTCCTCAATCCATCACCAGGATCTGTACTGCTCCCACTTGGGAATGAGGGGTACTTGCGCTTGTTGGCGTTTACTCCCACTTTGTAAATAGTCATTTCATAAGTATAGAGGATACCTTAAGAAGTATCTACTTTCTGTGTATGCTCATACTAGGGCTTGACCTCAGGGCCTGGGCATTGCCCCTTAACTTTTTCGCTCAAGGCTGGCTTTCTATCACTTTAGCCACAGCTCTACTTTGGCTTTTTGGTGGCTATTGAAGGTGAGAGACTCATGGAAGTTCCTGCCTAGGCTGGCTTTGAATCCCAACCTTCAGATTGCAATCTCCTAAGAAGCTAGAATTATAACTGAGCCACCACCAGATGGCTTCTAGTCTCACTTTTTACCTGTAGCTGTTAAACACTCCACACAAGAAGTTCTCAACTTTATTCTCACTATTCATAGAATAGAGTAGACTACCATCATATAGAACAGGATGTCCATTCTATATTAAAAATCATGTTTAGAAAGTGGCTCAGGGAGTAGAGCTGAAGAGCTCAGGGACAGAGCCCAGGCCCAGAGTTCAAGCCCCATGACCAAGAAAAAAAATATCATGTTTCTTTCATTTGGAATATCAGCAGATCAGCTACCAGTGTACCTTTATCTACCTATCCATGAATTCTTAGAAATTCAAAAGGCAACCAACAAACTTTGTATCCATTCCTACAGATTTTCTCAGGAGCCATATTTTCTTCTATTATGAATTTCTGAAACATAAGTATAGTTTTCTTTCTCTACCACCAAACCATTTAAACAACTTCCCATATTGTAAACATTTCATAGATTTAGGTTATAAGCTCCAAAATGTACTCCTCTTGATTTTGCTTATCCCACATGGAAAGTCCTTTTCAAATTAACATTTGGTGTCATCTTCATGGAACTAGAAACTCCATGAGGATACAGGGCAAGTCTGCCTCATTTGCCCCCCCCCCAAAAAAAAAATCCCAAAATCTGGTACTGGTTAGAATTTATGCTAGGTAGAGAATTGACTAAGATGCTAAGTCGTTATTGCCCAGCTCTTACTTACAATGATATGACCAGTTTGTAAAAAGCCATATGTGGAAATGATTTGCACAAGATTGTGTAACATGTGAATGAAAAAGCCAAGGTGGCTTTCTTCATTTCCTATTCTTCATGGATGACACCACAGAGGTTCTTATACCTGTTTGCATTTCCTTAGCCTCAGGTCCTCAGCTCCTCCCACTAGCCCCCAGATCCACCCATACCTAATGAGCCACTCCTACTCACTACCTGTCTACTTCCCCTTTACCCCCAGAGAGAGAAGCTGCCACCTGGATAAGGTGCAGACACCATGTAGCTCCCTCTCCCATGGGAACTATGGCCCCACTAATAAACCTCCTTTTCAACCTTCTTCTCCTGTCTGTGATGATCTCTGCATGGTCCTCTGGGATGGCCGGGACATATCTTTTCAACACCTAATAGGCTGAGGAGGCCAATGGTACTGATGAATGAGTTCTTATCACTTGAATGGTGTATCCATTCCCATCGTTCTTCATTGGCTGGACAGAGAAACCTTTCTGTAAATATGCCTGCTTTATGCATACTTCATGGAAGATCCAAGAACACAACCTGAAGTAGAATTCTGTACCCATAGTGAAGAGCCAAGTTACTTTCTTAGAGACAGTCAGGTATGACAGGGATCAAGCCACAAATAGCAGCTGTTATTTCCTTGTCTCTGCCATTGCTAACGCAAATCTGCTAAACATAGCTTTGATGAATTATTTGGGGTTCTTAAAAGCACATTTTCTTTTGGTATTCTAGAGCGTCTCTTGATCTTACAAAAAAGGTAAATATACCTTTCTACTGAGGACAAAGATGATATAATAATGACTGTCCAACTTTATGTTATAAATATCACTGTATAAATAAATCTGATTTGAATAGGTCTACGAGTCAGATGGAGAAGACACTCATTTTGGTAAACATCTCATATTGAAGTTGTAAAGACACTCTTTACTAAGTCCTTGCCCAATAAATCCAAGTCTTTCTACCCGGTATACTTTAGTCTAAATGGTATGTTTCCCCTGTCATTTTGGTGAACACTTTGGAGACAAAACTAGGTATCATGAAAAAACCCAAATTCCACTGCTACAACACCAAGAGATACTGACATGCAAGATTATCTTTATAAATGATGTACAGATGTTTAACTAACCGCCATGTACATTAGCTTTAGGTTCTGAGCAACTTTTGCAACATTTCCCACTTGTTCCTCTGTGGAGCAGAGGAAGGAATGTAAGAAAAAGACTAGTGAACTGTGGGTGCAGGTTTAGTGGTATGAGAATTTGCCTAGTCTTTCTGAGAAACTTACCAAAAAAAAAAAACCAACACAAAAAACAGAAGTAATATTTAAGCTCTAAACACTAATATGCCAAACAATTTACATAAATCATACAAAGGAGAAGGAATTTCTAGTCTTTTTATTTCCTGGTGAAAAAATGAAGTGCATTCATTTGATCACAGTCACACCATTATTTAGTATTAGATCTAGGATTCCAGCTCTAAGATTGCAGTCTAGACATATCCAGCTCATTCTGGATTCCTTATTAGGCTTCTAGCTCTGGAGTCCCACTGCCCAGGGGAAAAATCCTAAGATTGCTAGCACTTAAAACTCTCCTAGTTATAGAAAGTAAATCACAAAGAGCCTCTCCTACTGTGAGAAGCCATTCGATAAATCCTCCTCAAGCCTTCCCACAGAGGCTACCTGGGAAAACCCCAGTAAGACCTGAGTTCTAGCAGAAGCCATCAGTGAGTACAAACAACACAAATTTGCTTCTTTGCTACCGACCCTTGGCTCTGAGACTCAGCCTAGCATCAAGAGTGTCAACTTGAATGGATGGGCATGTGTCCACAGGAACTGAGTTGAGGTCACACTTGTCTCACTCTGTCCTGCAAACAGATGTCTGGGTGACAAGTCTTAGTCACACATGGCGAACAGAGGTTCCAGCCAAATCAGGTGGGAAGTGCCATATCTTCTTTCTAAGCCTTAGCGGGGAAGCTGGCAAACATTGTATCTCCCATGCCTTACGCTGCTTTGCTACTATGGGACTTCCTAAACAAATTAAAACTGATAATGGTCCAAGATATGTTGGACAAACTTTTCAAACTTTTTGCAAATCTTACCAAATTGTTCACTCTACAGGAATCCCCTATAATCCTCATGGTCAAGGAATTGTCAAACGGGCCAACGGTTTGTTAAAACACCAAATTTCTAAATTAAAAGCGGGGGAACTATACCCCTTCTCTCCTGTTAATATACTTTCTCATACTTTATTCATACAAAATTTTTTAAATTTGGATTTCAATGGCCATTCTGCAGCACAGCGGTTCTGGGAAAAGAGAGAGCAAATTGGATTTCAATGCCATTCCGCAGCACAGCGGTTCTGGGAAAAGAGAGAGCAAAGAGCTTTTGCCCAAGTTAAGTGAAAAGATCCTTTAACAAGTGCTTGGCACAGGCCCGATCTGGTACTGACATGGGGTTGAGGACATGTCTGTGTTTTTTCCACAGGATGAAAATGATGCCCGCTGGCTACCTGAGCGTTGTGTTCGGATTGTGGAAACTCATCAGAATGGTACAAGCGCTGACCCACTGGGCTTATGTGCCAGATCCACAGATTGTGCACCCTGCGACCTGGGAGGGAGCTGAGGTGTTTGTCCATGTCAACAGATCAGCGTACGGTACAGCTCCAGACCCTTTTGTCCAGCACGTTAAGATGGGAGATTTTGCAGCTTCTGGCATTGGAACCCCTTTATGTTTTACAACTGACTCCAACAGTTATATTCCAGGCTGTACTGTGATGCAATCCATAAAATATAGAATTTGGATTCCTGATAATAGTCAAGTATATAATATACAAATGGCTTCATTGCCTACTGGGTTTCCTGTACATGCCAATTCTACCTCGTCCTTCATGATACCTCGCTGCATCAACTCCTCTCAAATTGTAGAATCCACGGGAGAACTGCACCCCGTAAAGTGTAGACACGATCACCCTTTTATAACCAATATTTCAGGAACTAATTCTCAGCTGATGGACTGGTCTGGAGCTAATCTCACCAATAAGTTCAACCAGGTCTGTGGTGGATGAATGGACGCCCTCAGCGCCATGTCTGGATGTTAGTGTCTGCTCTGAATAATATCTCCTGGCCCACTTCTACTTCTTTAAAAAAAATATTATGAGTTGTGTAACACCCCCTTATGCTATTATGTATGGACCTTTTAATATTTCTATAGGAGCCATGTACTTTGATGTTACCTGCACTAACTGTTCTTTTACAAATTGCTTGTATAGTGGTCTTACTGATTCTGTAATTATTATTAAGCAACCACCATTTGTTATGCTTCCTGTAAACTTATCTGAAGCTTGGTATAAAGAAACAGGTATTCAAGTGTTAAAACATTTAAAAGAACTTATGCGCCCTAGACGATTTGTAGGGCTATTATTAGCAGGAATTTTAGCCTTTATTGCTTTAGCTGCCTCTGCTGCAGCGGCTACTGTGGCTTTAACACAAAATGTGCAGACAGCTCACCATGTTAATCAGCTTGCTCATAATACCACGCAAGCCCTGCACTTTCAAGGCAGGATTGATGATAAGGTAGAACAAAAGTTAGAAGCATTATATGAATCTGTGTTGTCACTGGAGAACAAATTCGTGCCTTACAAACTTTGCAATGGGTACGCTGTCATGCTGTGTTTGACTTT
>NW_025959315.1:0-39675 GCF_023159225.1 Perognathus longimembris pacificus | reverse complement strand
CATGAACCACCAGCACATAGCAATTTAAAAATATTTTCCCTGAGCAGAGGAGCAGCAGAGCCCTAGTTAATCTCTCTCCAACACCCCAGTTTTACCACTCCAGAAACTTTTACTCCTAGAAAGACAGCCCAAGTAAGTTATAACAGTACAGGGATTCTGTCCAATAAGGAAAAATTGACATTGCTGGCCTGAAAACACAGATTTGAGTTCTGGGCCTCATCCCTCTGCCAAGCCAGTGCCGGCGCTGGCACAGCGTCTCAGAGTTCATGGACCTAAACCACCCAGAAGTGACCAAGGTGAAATCCTCCAGATGGTGGCAGACAGACGTGGATCTCAGGCTGAGCATGGACAGGCCGAAATGGCAGACAAAGCATGAGTACCCCACAAAAGATATTCTCACTCGTGCCCACAGAGAAGCATCGGTAGCCTTTTCCCCACTGCCAGAGCAAAGCACCATCTCTGACACTGGCATAGGGTCAGACCAGACTGGAAATAAACCTGGCTTGGGGAAAGCGAGGACAAAGGGGCCACCTTTGAAAAGAGCAAGAGGGGACAGACCAATGAGGGCCAGCTCCACCCAGAAGAGCAACCCCTGCCCAGGTGTGAAGCTCATCCAGGCCACAGTTCACAACTCAGTTGAACTCAGCCAGAGGTGCCCGCCCTGCCCGCCAGAATTTCTAAATTAAAACGGAAAGTGGCGAGCAGCTACCGGCAGCAAGGAACAACCAGATAGGAGAACAAACAGTTCCCGAGACAGATAAATGGCCCCATCTCAGAGGAAGCCTAATTCCCAGCCCAAAATGGAGCTGAATTCCATAGCAGCTATGCTCAGGAGGCCCATCCTGCCCATGAGGGAGGAACCACCCCTAGGCAAGCAACTCTCAGACAGGTAAACCAGGCCAGAGCCAACCGCCCTGCTGAGTCCACAGCCTCTCCAAAGCCAGGTGATAAAGGCACCAGTCTCACAGCAGATGGGAGGAGCCAGGGCTCCAAGACTGTTCACTTCCCCATTTACAGAGGACACCAAGTCCTATGTGAAAGCTGTGCGAACCACAGAGCCTCAGGATTTCACTAACAGAGGAGGAGGGTCAGAGCTGATCCACCCGCTGCAAACTGAAAGCAGGTCAAACCACACAAGCACCAATATAGACTACAGACAATTGCAAGGAAACCAGAGACTGGAGAAAGCCCACCCAAACAAGGAAGACTCCATTTTAAAGATTTATTTTTATTTTTTATTTAACAGATGTTGTTGGTTTTTTGTTTTCCAATGTATAGACAAATGGTAAAACGTGAACCAATGCAACAGTATTAACTACAAGATATGTTGTAAAATAACTTGAAACTTGGGGGGGGGGGGGATATGGGAAGAGGGAAGCTGGGAGAAAAATGAGGGACAAGGTAGCAAGTTTGACAAGAAATGTAGTCATTACCTTAGGTATGTAAATGTAACCCCTCTGTACACCACCTGTACAATAAACATAAAATAAAGAAAGATGCCCTGAGCTCAAGTACTAGTGCACATATGTATATGAATACTCTCTCTCTCTCTCTTTCATACACAAATACACAAATACACACAAACACAGAGTCATATTTATTTTTAAATACCTAATAGATAGCTTCAGGTTGTGTGGAATAGAAGCAGGAACAGAGGTGATCTCCTCAGAAAACAGTAAACCCCGCCAAGTTGCATCTTTGAACTGTCTAGCGGGACCTTCCTTCTCATCAACCCAGGGTTCACTTCCACAGCAAGATACACTGCCTCCATGAGTATACATGATATACCTCCGTGTGCGCTGTCAAAGTCCACCCAGCCCACTATGCATCATTGGACATCTCTGCAGAAAGACGTGGGGATTGTGCATACTTGCGACTCCAGTGTGTTCATGATCACACACACATACTGCGTAGGAACACTAACAGGTGGATCTTGAGCCCAACCCTGCCATATGGCATCAGAAGCATTCACAAGGTGGAGGGAAGAGTATTTGTCTTCCCCTGTTGCATCCACCACAGCAATAGAAGCCGAGAATTCTCCACCCCAGGAAGACCATAGTGAATGCCTCCAACTATAGGGAGACCCAGAACCTGATTGTCCTAACCAACCGCTGCTTCCTTTACTCCTAACAATCTCCATCTAAGGAGGACCCCCAAGCCCTTCCTGAAAGCTGTGCGAACCACAGGGCCCCAGGATTTCCCTAACAGGCGAGGAGGGTCAGAGCAGATCCACCCCCTGAAAACTGAAAGCAAGTCAAACCAGCCAAGCAGCAAAATAGACTACAGACCATTGCAAGGAAACCAGAGACTGGAGAAAACCCACCCAAACAAGGAACACTCCATTTTTTAAAAACATTATTTAAACTTTTTTTTCTATTTTTCATTTCTGAGACGTCGTTGGTATTTTGTTTTCTATTTTTTTTTTTTGTTTTATCGGCTTTTTTTATTTCCTTTTTCGGGGGTTGGATTGTTAATTGTTTTGTGTTTTGTGCATTTGTCTTCCAGTATTTTTCTTTGTTTCTCTTTTCACCATTCTCTTACTTTTAAATTACTTTCCTATGACTAACAGCTTCACTCTTTTCTGCTAACTCTCCATTATTCATCATATTAATCTTGTCCTTTCTACCGATTCTATCCTTCTTCACATTTCCACGTCACTGAAATGAAACCAAAATCACCACCCACCACCCACCGCCACCATCACCCCCACATACATTTTACTCTATTCCCCTCACTACCTCTCACTTATCCTCCAGATTTACCTTCAGGACCTCCAGACTCCTTTGATCCCTGGTTATTGGATAGAGGATATCCCTGTTCAATCCAAGTGAATCAAAGTGGTTTATAGAGAAATCCAGCTCATAGTATTTTAACAGTACTTATTAACTATTGAATACAGGATTGGTTGTTATTTTGAAAATTGTATTTTTAGGAACACCAAATCTAATTTTATATACAGTTATACCAAGTATCTGTGTATAATTGTGAACTTCTAAGATTTACACAACAGTGCTGGTAAGGTCTGCTTTGGGTCTTAACAGTGCTCACAGGTGCTCTTAGATAGGCATTCCCCAATCCAAATGGGCAGAAGAAACACAAGATGGCAAAACAATACAGTCCTATCTCCCACTCAAAAACAAGCAGGAAGCAGAGCAGTCAATCAAAGACATAGAAGAGAACCCTCAAAATGCTCTACAAAGTCTACTGATAACATGTTAAATGAAAAGTTTGAATCCATCCATACATCAATCCATCCATAAAGTAATAGATGATTTCATGGCCTCAACAAAGAGAAAGATAAATGAACTTCAAGAGTCATATGAAAAGATAACTACCCAGCTAAAAGATTTGAGAGACAGCACTCAAAACCAAATTAATAATGTAAAGATGTCCATGCAGGACCTAAGAGATACTTCTAGCAAGGACATGGAAATCATCAGGAAAGACCAGTCTGAAGGAAAAGAGATTCAAAATCAAGTAACTAGCCTACAGTCTCAAGTAGGTGAAGCAGAGGATCAAATCTCAGGAGCTGAAGATTCCCTAGAATCTATGGAGAAATGTCACACAAAAATACAAAACCAATCCAATCGATAAAACAGATCACTCCAGGAGCTCCAAGACACAAGCAGGAAGCACTATTTGAGGCGAATAGGAATTGAGAAAAACCAGGAGAAAGAAGTTAATGGAATATGCAAACCTATTTAACAGAATATTAGCCAAGAACTTCCCAACTATCCAGGAAGGTAGGCCGATACAGATACAAGAAGCATTTAGAACCCCAAAGCGACCAGATCAGAATAGGACATCCCACTGACACATTGTGATCATAACAGGATCAGTAGAGTCCAAGGAAAGAATCCTTAAAGATGTTACGGAGAAGAAAGTAATCACAAATAAAGGAAAAGCAAGCAGAATTACCCCAGACTTCTCAGCAGAGACCATGAAAAGCAAGGAGATCCTGGAATGAGGTATGCCAAACCCCTAAATAATAATAAATATCAACCAAGAATGCTGTACCCAGCTAAACTCTCATTCATAGCTGAAGGTCAAATAAAAGTCTTCCACAGGAAGGAAAAACTGAAACAATGTATCTCCACCAAACCAGCTTTACAGAAAATCCTCAAAGATGTACTATACAGGGAAAATAATCAAGATCCCAATACAGACAGAGAAATGAACCCTAAATAGAAAACCAGAATATTAGATCAAGAATTGGGAAGACACAGCTTTTAACAAGATAGCTACAATGAAAGGACAAATGATCATCTCTCAAACCTAACTCTCAACATTAATGGACTTAATTCTTCATTCAAACGACATAGGCTCATTACTTGGATCAAAAATCAAGATCCGTCTTTCTGCTGCCTCCAAGAGACACATCTATCTAGCAAAAGCAAACTTCTAAAGGTGAAAGGCTGGAATAAAATCTACCAATAAATGGCCCCCAAATGCAGGCTGGAGTGGAATTCTAGCATCAGATAAAATCGATTTCAAATTTAAAAATGGTAAGAAGAGACAAAGAAGGTTACTACATACTAATAAAGCGATCTCTCCTAAAGGAGGATATAACCATCTTAAATATCCACACACCAAATACAGGAGAACCCAACTTCATCAAACCAACACTACTGACTCTAAAATCACTCATAGTCCCAAACACATTGATTGTTCGAGACTTTAACACTCCACTGTCACCTCTGGACAGACCAACAGGCCAAAAACTGACCAAAGAATCCACAGAACTAATCAACTGCATAGACCAACTAGACTTAACCAACATCTACAGAATATTCCATCAAGCAATACCAGAATACACATTCTTTTCAGCAGCCCATGAAACATTCTCCAAAATATATCACATCTTAGGGCACAAAGAAAATCTGTACAAATTCAGAAGTATCAAAATCATTCCTGCCTTCCCTCAGACCACAATAGATTAAAATTAAAGCTCAACTGAAACAGCCACCACACAAAATGATACAATCCATGGAGACTAAGCAACACACTGCTGAACCATCAGTGGGTCATTGAAGAAATTAGACCAGTAATTCAATATTTATGGCATTCAACCAAGGTGAGTGCACAAAGTACCACCTCCTTTGGGACACAGCAAAGGCAGTACTCAGACGAAAATTTTATATCTGAGTGCCTACACCAACAATCTGGATAAACAGCAACTCAACAACTTACGGAATCACCTTAATATTCTCAAAAGAGAACAAGAAGCCATACCCCCAAGTCAATAGATGGAAGCAAATAATTAAAATCGAATCAGAATTAAATATACTTGAGAGGGAGAAAAAAAACCATCGCAACAATCAACAAAACAAAGACTTGGTTCTTTGAGAATATTAACAAGATAGTCAAATTCCTAGCAAACCTGACCAAAAAACGATGGCAGCACACCCCACATAAACAAGATCCGAGATAAAACAGGTAACATCACCACAGAAACAACCAAAATTCAGAAACACAATAAGGGACTATTTTGCAAACCTTTGTGCCAACAAATTCGAGAACCTGGAAGAAATAGATGATTTTCTAGAAAAAATTGATA
This sequence comes from Perognathus longimembris pacificus, assembly GCF_023159225.1. Classification (NCBI taxonomy): domain Eukaryota; kingdom Metazoa; phylum Chordata; class Mammalia; order Rodentia; family Heteromyidae; genus Perognathus; species Perognathus longimembris. Next base: position 34,118 of record NW_025959315.1, on the reverse strand, counting down.
CCCCCCAAACTCAACCATGAAGATTTAAACCTTCTAAACAGACTCATACCCAGCCTTGAAATAGAAAACAGCAATAAGTGATTTTCCCATCAGAGAAAAGCCCATGTCCAGATGGATTCACAGCAGAATTCTACAAGGCTTTCAAAACAGAAGTCACACCAAATATTTTTTCAAAATCTTCAGTGAAATTGAAAGAGAACGTTCACTACCAGACTTATTCTATGAAGCCAGTATAGCCCTCATCCCAAAACCAGGCAGGGACTCATCAACAAAAACAGAACTATAGAACGATTTCCCTGATGAACATAGATGCAAAAAATTCTCAACAAAATTCTGTCCAATCGACTTCAACAGGTCATCAAAAATATCATACACCATGTTCAAACTGGATCCATCCCAGGGATGCAAAGTTGGTTCAATTACGCAAGTCAATTAATGTAATCCACCACATCAACCAGAGCAAGGTAAAGAACCACATGGTTATATCTCTGGATGCAGAAAAGGCGTTCGATAAAATCCAGTACCCATTTATGATAAAAAATCCTGGAGAAATTGGGATTCCAAGGAACATTCCTGAATATAATAAAGGCAGTTTATTACAAACCAACAGCAAGCATAATTCTAAATGGTGTAAAGCCAAAGCCATTCCTTTGAAAATCAGGAGCAAGATTGAGATGTCTGCTCTCTCCCCTCCTCTTTAACATTCCTAGCCAGAGCAATTAGGCAAGAAGAAAACAAAAAGGGGATCCAAATAGGAAAAGATGAAGTTAAGCTTTCTCTCTTTGCAGATTACATGATCCTATACCTAACGAACACCATAGACTCTACTCCCTAGCTACTAGAGCAGATCCAAAACTTTGGCAAAGTTGCAGGATATAAAATAAACCCTCGAAAATCAACAGCCTTTCTATATGCTAATAACACGAAGACAGAGGCTGAAGTCAGGAAAGCAACTCCCTTTGCAATAGTCTCAAAAACATAAAATACCTAGAAATAACCTTAACCAAAGAAGTGAAAGACCTCTATGATTAGACTGTTTGGTGTAAGTGAGCTGAACATCTCTGTGGGGGGGGGGAAGGGAAAGGGGGAGGAGCGAGAGGGGTATGAGGGACAAGGTAACAAACTGTACAAGAAATGTATCCATTGCCTAAAATATGAAACTGTAACCTTTCTGTACATCACTTTGATAATAAAAATTTGAAAAAAAAAAAAAAAGAACTAAGGAAATGGAAAAACCTCCCATGCTCCTCGATTGGGAAGACTAATATAGTCAAAATGGCAATATTGCCAAAAGCTATCTACAAATTCCATGCAATACCCACTAATATCCCAACACCATTTTTTAATGAAATTGAGGAAGCAATCCAGAAATTTATATGGAAAAATAAATGACCCCCCGACTAGCAAAAACAATCCTAAGCAGAAAGAACAATGCCGGAGGAATTACAATACCAAACTTCAAGCTGTATTATAAAGCTATAGCTATAAAAACAGCTTGGAATTGGCAATGGAACAGGCCTGAAGACCAATGGAACAGAATTGAAGATCCAGCAGTGAACACACAGAACTAAGCCCCCTTAATCTTTGATAGAGGAGCTAAAAAAATACGATGGAAGAAAGATAGCCTCTTTAACAAATGGTGATGGCAAAACTGGTTCAACCCCCCACAACAAAGCAAAATTAGATCCTTATATATCATCCTGCACCAAAATCAATTCCACATGGATCAAAGATCTTGAAATTATAACAGATACCTTGAAAGCACTAAAAGAAGTAGGAGAAACACTTGGGCTCCTTGGCACAGGACAGACCTTCCTTAACAAAGAGCCATAAATGCTACAAATCACAAAAAGGACGAGCAAATGGGATTGCATCAAATTGCTGAGCTTCTGCAGGGCAAAGGACATAGCTCACAAGATGAATGGAAAGCCTACAGATTGGGAAAAGATCTTTATCAGCCATACAATGAACAAAGACCTCATATCTAAAATATATGCAGAACTACAAAAAATTAAATTCCTCCAAAACAAAACCGCAAAGAACCAACAGCCCCCTCAACAAGTGGCTAAAGACTTACAAAGAAACCTGTCTGATGAGGAAATGAGAATGGCCAAGAGTCATATGAAAAAGTGCTCTACATCTCTGGCCATAAAAGAAATGCAAATCAAAACAACATTGAGATTCCATCTCACCCCAGTAAGAATGACCTATATCAAGAAAACTAACAATAATAAATGTTGGAGGGGATGTGGACAAAAGGGAACCCTACTTCATCGTTGGTGGGAATGTAAACTTGTTCAGCCACTCTAGCAAGTGGTATGGAGATTTCTCAGAAGGTAAACATAGAGCTCCCTTATGATCCAGCAGCCCCACATTTGGCATCTACCCAAAGACCACAGAGAAGAACACACAAAAGCCACCAGCACAACAATATTCATCACAGCACAATTTGGCATAGCTAAAATATGGATCCCACCCAGTAACGCTCAGTAGATGAATGGATCAGGAAAATGTGGTACATATACACAATGGAATTTCATACCTCTGTCTCAAAGAATGACATTGCCGCATTTGTAAGGAAATGAAAGGACTTGGAAAAAATTATCCTAAGTGAAGTGAGCCAGACCCAAAGAAACATGGATTCTATGCTATGAATAGGATTCCCTATTCTCATAGGGAATAGTTAGCTCAGGTTTAGGCTAGTCACAGCAGAGGATCACAAGAGCCCAACAGCAATACTCTTATGAACACATAAGATGAGGCTAAGTGAAACAACCTCCATTTTATGGAAACAACTGTTATATCACTGCTGTAATTACTTTCAACATGCCATGTGTAACTGTAGCTTCTACTGTTGATGATGCTCTTGTATCCCCTTCCTGCGGTTGTACATTCACTATCAGTTTATCTTATTTGAGTACTTTGGAAACTGTATATACTGGTATTAGAATTAGGAAAGTGAAAGGGAATACCAAAACCGAGAGATACAAGATAAAAAGACAAACGACTACAAAGGCAATGCCTTTCAAAACTGTTTGGTGTAAGCCAAGTGAACAACTCTGGGGGGAGAGGGGCAGGGGGAGGGGAGGGTAAGTGAGGGAGGAGGTAACAAACAGTATAAGAAATGTATCCAATGCCTAACATATGCAACTGTAACCTCTCTGTACATCACTTTGACAATAAATAAGAAAAAAAATGTTTTTCCTATGAGGAAAACAATACAGTCTATGTTTCTTTAGGTCTGGCTCACTTCACATAGTAAATTTTTTTTGGAATAATTAGTACATGTTTAGGCTAGTCAAAGCCGAAGTCATAATAGCCCAATAGCTATGCCCTTATGGACACTAAAGATGATGCTAAGTGAAATGAGCTCCATGTTATGGAAACAAGTGGTATATCATTATTGTAATTATTTTCAACATGTGATATGAATCCGTACCCTTTTTATTTTCTCTCGTATTCCCTTCCTGTGGTTTTACCCCCACTATCACTGTATCTCATCTGAGTACCCTGGATACTGTATATACGTGTATTAGAGCTAGGGAAGAGAAAGTAAATATCAAAATCAATAGACAAAGGATAAAATACAAACAACTCCAAACACAATACTCACAAAACCGTTTGGTGTAAACCAACCGTACAACTCGTGGGTGGAAGGGAAGCAGGACGGAAGAGGTAGGCATGTGGAGGGGAGGAGGAGCTAAACATATTTGACAAGAAATGTACTCACTGCATTATATATGAAACTGTAACCCCTCTGTACTTCACTTTGACAATAAAGGTGAAAAAAGACAATAAATATTTTTTAATGATTCTGAAACACCTAACATTTCTGAGAGTTATAACATATAATGCTTAAGATTCTCATGTTAAAAACTAACATTTAGAATCAACACTCTCTTTCTCTGGCAATAGGAAAACTAACAACACATACACTGTTTGTGAATAAAGGTAAACATTTCCCTCAAAGAATTGCTAATCACCATACATTTCCTTTCTTCCTTCCTGTTATTTACTTCAGCCATTCTCTGGCCATAATCTGAGTGAAACCAGCCAAAAGGTACAGACACTGAGGCAGGTAGGGACAGATAGCATGAACACACCAAGGTGGCTGAGGCCTGAGCTATTTTGGATACTATAACCTCAACATTAGGCACAGGTAGTGAGAGAGGAAGAGAGAGATCAGGAAAAGTAGAAGCCAAATGGCTGCTAGGTATAAAAATCTAGAGAAGTGTGGACTCAAGACAGTTGTCAGAAGCTGCAACACAAAAATGAATAAGATGTAAATTAGATGGGATGTTCAAGGAACTAACCAAACGAGAACATAAAACAAACTAAGTCAAAGCTAGGACAGCGAAAAGAGTAGCGCAAAATTCGGGAGGTGGCAAACATGGCCTGCGTTTATTAAAAAAAAAATAAAATAAGCTTCTCCACAAGCACAAACATCTCTCCAGCCTTCCTTCTCTCTCTACTCATAGAATAAGCATTCCCTCCTCTGCAGCTTTTGCTAGCAAGAGACACGTGATCTTTTTGTTAGATTATGAAACAAATACCAGTGATGAGCCAAAAACTTAAATATAGTAAAAGAGTTGGGACAGCACTGTGTTCACTCTGTGAGAAATATCCAACAGGAATGTGCAGTGTCTTTATTCAACAACATTTCTTTATTTGAATCACAAAGATTATGATTAAAGCATGTCTTTAACCCTCTCATATCTTGCTATCCTATTTATTCTTGTGTTAGGACATTTACAATGACCACTCTTAGGAATCTAGAAAGTTCTGAGGAAGTACTGGCGGCGGGGGGGGGGGGGGGGGTGGTGCTTATCATTACTTCCCAAAGCATAAGGGTGAAAAACAGCAGCTCATCAAGTGGGGGCAAGGGGAGAGCGGGGGGACAAATGAAGGAGAAGGGGGGAATTGTAGTCAAGAATTCATTGTACATACTACAAAAGTAAGAAAACGGAAGGGCTGGGCAGAGGAAGGAGGGGCAAGAATGTTGAAAGGGTGAGGTGGGTTAAGATGGGCCATATTCATAAACTGCTTTGTCAAATGGCAACTCTTTGCACAAATACTTAAAGATAGTTTTTGTAGAACTCAGAAGCTCTTCCCTTCACAGTAGTAGGACAAATTATTAGTTCCTACACACAGGGGACTAGAGTCTTTCAGGTCAGTTGTGTTTTGGTGGGGTTTTGGTTTTTGAGCCAGCACTGAAAATTGAACTCAGAGACTGGGCTATGTCCCTTAGCTTTGTCACTCCATGCTGGCCTGCTACCCCATGAGAAATAGCACAATTTCTGGTACTTTGGTGGTTCATGGAGGATGGATGTCATGGACTTCCCTGCCCAGGGCGGGTTTCAAAGCACAATCCTCCAAACTCATGAGGATCTGGGATTACAGGCCTGAGCCACAGGCTCCAGTTTCTAATGAGCTTTGGTCATCAAAAAAGTGGTAGTATAATTTTAAAGGTTCACAGACATTAGTGCTACCTTTGGATCCTATGATATAAAGCCCCAAAGACCCCGTCCTTTAAATAACTAATCAAATAAAAAATAAACAATTGTCTTATAATTAAATAATCATAAGATAGGAAAATAGAGACAAAATAATCATTAGTAATATAAACATAAAATGGAAAAAAGCTTACCAAAGAGTTGATTCCTATATAGTTTAAGACTATAGGAAAGTAAGCTGGAAGCCAGTGGCTGTAGCCAGTAATCCTAGCTATTCAGGAGGCTGAGATCTGAGGATCGAGGTTCTAACCCAGCCTGGACAGGAAAACTCTGTGAGACTCTTCTCTTCAATTAACCACCAAAAAGCTGGAAGTGGAGCTATTGCTCAAGTGACAGAGTGCTAGCCTTAAGCAAAAAAAAGCTCAGGGACTGTGTCCAAGCCTGAGTTCAAACCCCGGGAACAGCAAAAATATAGGTAGGTAGGTAGGTAGATAGATACATAGATAGATAGATAGATAGATAGATAGATAGATAGAGTTTGTGTTGCAATGGAAAACCATGCACTCTACATCACTCTCTTCCTAATTCATTCCACTACTATGTAACAGGATAAATAGCAGAGAATAGCAAAGGAAAATAAATATTTGTTAATTGGCAATGTCTTTCTTGCTATAGTCATATAGTTTCTTTCGAAGTGCAATTGGCTTCTCTTTCTCACTTGGAAAAGTCCACTTTGACTCTATTTACATATTCCATTTCAATTACTTCTGAACTAAAGAAACAATAAAACCACTGTTTCAGTCTTAAAATTCTTCTTTGAACCATTATGGAATCATAATAGTTACTTCTTTGGTAATTAAAGTAACACATAGTCACTTGGCCTCTGTATACTTCCATGCCATCATGACTGGTCATGATTTCACTTAAGAAAATGATCCCTTAATAGAAACAACATGTCACTTTATGGGACGTGGGAGGTGTTTTGCTATGGGTCATGAACATCCCTCTGCTCCACAATAGATTGAATACTAAGTGCAGGCCCTGGAAAGGCAGGGCCCTGCCACCTGAGTCCCATATGCGTAAGTTCCATGCTGAGGGAAAGTCAGGTCAAACAACACCAATACAATGGAAGGAAACCAGAGTTTAGATTCCTGCTACAGAATTGCAAAGCAGAGTACAGGAGAGGGGCCTGACTAGAATGAGGGTGTTTGGGAGAGTGCACCTTCTAGTTTGTTCTTCTATACATGGATGGCCACAACATGAAGCCCACTGGGGTAATTTGTGCTCCATGAAAGCCTGGTGGAGTCACATTTCTACATCTACTCTTAAGTTTCCTGTATTTACTCTTGAGTTTCAACCATTCTTAATCTTCTCATCATATCCCATAAATGTGAAAGCAGTGTGAAGCTTTAAAATGCTAGTTGCACATGATTACAATTAAACAATGTGGAGACTCCTAAGAAATGGGAAATGATGAGGAAGGGATACATGATGCGTGTAGGAATTCTTTGTGACTGATTATAAAATTCTTTTTTCTGGGATTTCTGCTTCAAGACTGATGGTAGAAGCAAAGGTTTTCCTGCTTTAAAAAAAAGGTGTAAAAGAATAAAATGTCCTAGACTTATAATCCAAAGATACCTTGTGTTATAACAATTAGACATTTTCATATTCATAAAATGGTAACATAAATTTTATTACCACACCAGCATTTCATTTATTCCTAGCCTGATTTCCAGACTAATCTCAACATTCAAGAAAATATCTCAAAAGTAGCTGAAATTTAGGGCATTGAATAACGTTGCACAGAAGAAAAGCATATACAAGAACATAAAAAGCTATGGTTTCTTCACTGATGTAATTTCACAATGTTAGAGTTTTTCTTTTATTAAAAACTACCAGTTGCAAAGACATGACTGGAAAGTTCAGGCACATGGGTCCGCCCTTCCTGCCTCAGGTCCTGGGCAACTACCCAGACAATCTGCAGGGTTATGAGATAAAGTCACGAATACAGTGTGTTTGGCTAAATATTTTTAATAGATTATAATACCTCTGTTTGGCTCAAATAAATTATCCAGCCTTATTTGGTCCACTTTCCCATTTCATGGTTGGCTGATCATTGAATTCTCTCAGAAAGCAAAGCAATGAAGAAAAGGGGAAAAAAGAAGAAAGATGAAAAAAAGGAGGAGGAAGGGGAAAAAAGAAGAAAGATGAAAAAAGGAGGAGGAAGGAAGGAAGGGGGCCTGAGGAGGAGGACAGAGGACAGAGGAGCAAAATTCAGGAAGTCAGGAAGTCAGGTACTGGTGGCCTATGCCTACAATCCTAGCTATTCAGAAATGAGATCTGAGGATCACAGTTCAAAGCAAGCCTGGGCAGGAAAAGTCTACAAGACATTAAGCTCCAACCACCAGATAGTTCAGAGTAGAGCTGAGGTGCCAGCCTTGAGCAAAAGATACTCAGTGCCCAGGCCCTGAGTTCAAGCCCCAGGTCTGTCAAAACAAAAAGTCATTTTTATGTTGCAGACTTCTTGAAGCCCATAGTTTGAAACGATATACGGAAGGGAAAACTATCACTCAACAAAGTTCAATAGCTTGTAGAGCTGCTGTGTCATTCTATTGCATGTCCTACCAGACACGTATAAAATGTGCTTTGCTTGGCCAAAGAGCTATCCACAACTCCCTGCTCAAACACCTGATGACAGTGGACATTCATTTCAATGGGAACAAGATAGTCTTTCAATTTTCCTTCTGTTGTACTCGTTACAATGTGGCCAGATTTACACTCTGTCTGTGAAATGCATTGGATTTCTCAGTCAATATTGGCTACAATATTAGTAATTTCTCAAGATCTTGCCTGTCATTTAAATGCAGACACAAAACTCACAGTCTCCTCCTGGATTCCATTCAGTTTCAACATAGAACCATCATCATTTTAAAAAAGACCAACTTTCTTACAGCATAGTTTCTATAAATAATGCACAAATAAATACTCTGCATATGCAAATTCAACCAATTACAGATTGTACATCTTTAAGGGAAAAGCAGTGCATCTGTACTAAAACACATTCACACTGTTTTCTTGTCATAATGCCCTATAATATGGTATAAATCTAGTTACACATTATTTCAATTATATTACTTACTGTAAGCAATCTAGAGAAGACAAAGTATATGAAGGATGTTTGTAGTTTATATGCAAATATTATACTGTTTTATATCAAAAGAACTTCATTAGCCACATGGGTTGTAGAGCCAACCCACTTCAGATACTAAGGGACATTGTAATTTGGGGGAAAGTTATGTTGCAGATACTATTTTGCCAGCTAAACATTAACTGCTCAACAAAACTCTAGTGTTAACAATAACTATATTAAAAAGTTAATGGCAGCAGCAACTTGTTGACAAGACTCTATGTGCATATGTGTGAAGAATAAAAGCTCAAAGAGCAAGGTGCCAGTGGCTCATGTCTGTAATCCTCAAGAGAATGATTTTCTGAGAATCAAGGTTCAAAGAAAGCATGCACCAGAAAGTCTCTTATCTACAATTAATCACCAAAAAATCAGGAAAACAGAGTGTGGTTCAAGTGGTAGACCACTATCCTTGAGTGCAAAGGCTAAGGGATAGCACTCAGGACCTGTGTACAAGCCCTGGTGCAGGCACCAAAAAGTAAAAAAGCACAAGAAAAATGAAAAAATGCACAGAAACATGTCAAAAACTGGGATGACTTAAAGGCTTTAAAAAATCTGAGACTTTAAGGCAGACGGATGGGGTGAGAGATGTTGATGTTTGTGATGTATATCTCAGTGGGTTACATTGTGCATTTCCCCCAACTTTCTAGTGCTAACAGATTAAGGAATATGTTCCTCACTTTCAGTGAGGAACATTGAGCTCTTTTGGAAGAAAAGGGAGAAGGAAGAGGAGGAAAAGAGGTGAGAAGAGTGGGAGAAGAGGCGAGAGGAACCGATAAGAAAGAAGACTATCTAGACATATATTCTGACTCCCAGTTATACCATAATGTACAAGCCAGAGCTTGCTACAATTTACTCAATTAGAGTAAATATGATCATTGTATTTTATAACGTGTGAATATATTTTAAATACAAGAATTAAAGCTTCATGTCCATAATGAAGACCAGAACGCCTATAAATTGAAATTATAATTTTTTTTTTTACATTTTAGGTGTCAAAGCCTATAAGTATGCCCTTATAACAAAAACTGCATGAATCTAGTGATCAATGTAAGGAACACATTATGAAGGGAAATGAATACATTTCAACTACCATTCGTGAAGAGAATAAGACCTTCAACTGAAGAGGCAGTGACATATCTGGATGCAATGACGTCAGAAGTGTCATCGCAATTCCAAATTATCCTGTACTCATAGAAATTCCAAATTTTGAGGGGAAGAAGTTCCACAGTAAGTTGAATGACAGTATTAATTCCACTTATTCTAGCTGTTGGAATACTAGCCCAAAGTTCATGGCTGTGGCTGTATCTACTATACACAAGTGCAACATTGACTGCATTTCAGGTATCTTAGAGCTGATGGGTTGGAGAAACTATTTGCTTTCTCTACTGATTTTGTCCATCACCAAAGAAGACAAGGGATAGCTCGCAATTCAATTGGGAAGAAACTGGTGGAGCAGTGAACTCCTATTTAGCTCAGTTCCTCCTATCTCCACGTAAGAATCACCATTGTTAACACAAATTGGGGAGGGATGGGGTCATTGTGAAATTCCATGGCACTTTAAACCACTCCACCAAACTTCACCCATCTTGGCAAGCCAGGTTAGGTAGCAATGCTTCTAGGTGTAACCAGTCATATCCTGGGTTTCAGGTTTCAGCCTGCAGCTCAGAGTCATCCATACACAGTTTTCACATTCTCCACTTCCACCAAACCACCCCAGAAAGTCTCTAACATGGTAAGGAGGGCACCAAAACAGTTTTTCATGATAGGTCTTGGATGGCTTCCATTTTGGTCATGTCACAGTGTTGATTTTACCACCTTTACAAAGCAATCAGAAGCAGAGCAGACTGTGGCCTTGAAAGAATGCTTGCTCCCACACATCGAATAAGGTACAGTGAATTGAAATTCCATATAGTATTGGTATCCTTTTACATAATGACCAACGGAATTACTACAGTGAGAAAGGGAAAGGAAGCCAGACATCGTGGCACACTTCTGTTTCCCAGATACTGGGAACAGAGGTAGGGAGGAGCACAGTCTTGAGACCACCTGATCAAATGAAAAGCAGGGGAGGGAGGGGAGGAAGAGTTAAAGGGGAAGAAGAGTGAAAAGGGCAGAGGAAAAGGAGAAAGGTGGAAGAGATAGAGGAAGGGGAGGGCTGGCCAGCCCAAAAGACTATCCAAAGATAACTCAAAAGCCAAAAAAAAAAAAAAAGGAACTGGAGGAGTGGTTTAAATGAAGCAAGGAAAAGGCCTCAAGTTCCAAGCCAAGCATCACAGAGCAAGAATTGGAAGAATTAGCTTCTTCATTTGTAAACAAGGCAGACAAAAGAGAACAAGAACACCCCCTTCGAAAGGCAACTTGTCCTTGTCCACTCTCAGCAGAAAAGTCACTGAGCATGTCATGTCCAGCCTGTTGGATTCATTAGGTCTCAGAAAGACTTACTGGGGACATTCGTGGGGCACCCTCATCACTGTGCCCTGTTCTGTGTCACAGGAAGTGGAGAATATCTGCCATTTTAATTTCCATAACATTCACCATCTCAAGTTGCTTATTCAAGTTTCTTAAGGTAAAATTGTTTCTGTTCTCTATATCATTGAAAATGTATACAGCAAGACATGGAGTTTTATATGCTCCAGTCCACTGGATTAGCAAAGGAACACAAAGGCTCTGACACCAGGGGGAAGAATGTTCTATCTCAAAGCAAGCGTGACCATTTACGTCCATCACCATACTGGGGCGACCTCAATCCATCACCAGGATCTGTACTGCTCCCACTTGGGAATGAGGGGTACTTGCGCTTATTGGCATTTACTCCCACTTTGTAAATAGTCATTTCATAAGTATAGAGGATACCTTAAGAAGTATCTACTTTCTGTGTATGCTCATACTAGGGCTTGAACTCAGGGCCTGGGCAATGCCCCTTAACTTTTTTGCTCAAGGCTGGCTTTCTATCACTTGAGCCACAGCTCTACTTTGGCTTTTTGGTGGCTATTGAAGGTGAGAGACTCATGGAAGTTCCTGCCTAGGCTGGCTTTGAATCTCAACCTTCAGATTGCAATCTCCTAAGAAGCTAGAATTGTAACTCTGAGCCACCACCAGATGGCTTCTAGTCTCACTTTTTACCGGTAGCTGTTAAACACTCCACACAAGAAGTTCTCAACTTAATCTCACTATTCATAGAATAGAATAGACTATCATCATATAGAACAGGCTGTCCATTCTATATTAAAAATCATGTTTAGAAAGTGGCTCAGGTGGTAGAGCTGAAGAGCTCAGGGACAGAGCCCAGGCCCAGAGTTCAAGCCCCATGACCAAGAAAAAAAAATATCATGTTTCTTTCATTTGGAATATCAGCAGATCAGCTACCAGTGTACCTTTATCTACCTATCCATGAATTCTTAGAAATTCAAAAGGCAACCAACAAACTTTGTATCCCATTCCTACAGATTTTCTCAGGAGCCATATTTTCTTCTATTATGAATTTCTGAAACATAAGTATAGTTTTCTTTCTCTACACCAAACCATTTAAAACAACTTCCCATATTGTAAAAATTTCATAGATTTAAGTTATATGCTCCAAAATGTACTCCTCTTGATTTTGCTTATCCCACATGGAAAGTCCTTTTCAAATTACATTTGGTGTCATCTTCATGGAACTAGAAACTCCATGAGGATACAGGGCAAGTCTGCCTTATTTGCTCCCCCCAAAAATAAATCCCAAAATCTGGTACTGTTTAGAATTTATGCTAGGTAGAGAATTGACTAAGATGCTAAGTCGTTATTGCCCAGCTCTTACTTACAATGATATGACCAGTTTGTAAAAAGCCATATGTGGAAATGATTTGCACAAGATTGTGTAACATGTTAATGAAAAAGCCAAGGTGGCTTTCTTCATTTCCTATTCTACATGGATGACACCACAGAGGTTCTTATACCTGTTTGCATTTCCTTAGCCTCAGGTCCTCAGCTCCTCCCACTAGCCCCCAGATCCACCCATACCTAATGAGCCACTCCTACTCACTACCTATCTACTTCCCCTTTACCCCCAGAGAGAGAAGCTGCCACCTGGATAAGGTGCAGACACCATGTAGCTCCCTCTCCCATGGGAACTATGGCCCCACTAATAAACCTCCTTTTGAACCTTCTTCTCCTGTCTGTGATGATCTCTGCATGGTCCTCTGGGATGGCTGGGACATATCTTTTCAACACCTAATAGGATGAGGAGGCCAATGGTACTGATGAATGAGTTCTTATCACTTGAATGGTGTATCCATTCCCATCGTTCTTCATTGGCTGGACAGAGAAACCTTTCTGTAAATATGCCTGCTTTATGCATACTTCATGAAGATCCAAAGAACACAACCTGAAGTAGAATTCTGTAGCCATAGTGACGAGCCAAGTTACTCTCTTAGAGACAGTCAGGTATGACAGGGATCAAGCCACAAATAGCAGCTGTTATTTCCTTGTCTCTGCCATTGCTAACGCAAATCTGCTAAACATAGCTTTGATGAATTATTTGGGGTTCTTAAAAGCAAATTTTCTTTTGGTATTCTAGAGCGTCTCTTGATCTTACAAAAAAGGTAAATATGCCTTTCTACTGAGGACAAAGATGATATAATAATGACTGTCCAATTTTATGTTATAAATATCACTGTATAAATAAATCTGATTTGAATAGGTCTACGAGTCAGATGGAGAAGACACTCATTTTGGTAAACATCTCATATTGAAGCTGTAAAGACACTCTTTACTAAGTCCATGCCCAATAAATCCAAGTCTTTCTACCCGGCATGCTTCGGTCTAAATGGTCTGTTTCCCCTTTCATTTTGGTGAACACTTTGGAGACAAAACTAGGTATCATGAAAACCCCAAATTCCACTGCTACAACACCAAGAGATACTGACATGCAAGATTATCTTTATAAATGACGTACAGATGTTTAACTAACCGCCATGTACATTAGCTTTAGGTTCTGAGCAACTTTTGCAACATTTCCCACTTGTTCCTCTGTGGAGCAGAGGAAGGAATGTAAGAGAAAGACTAATGAACTGTGGGTGCAGCTTTAGTGGTAAGAGAATTTGCCTAGTCTTTCTGAGAAACTTACAAAAAAAAAACCAACACAAAAAAAAACAGAAGTATTATTTAAGCTCTAAACACTAATATGCCAAACAATTTACATAAATCGTACAATGGAGAAGGAATTTCTAGTCTTTTTTTTTTCCTGGTGAAAAAATGAAGTGCATTCATTTGATCACAGTCACACCATTATTTAGTATCAGATCTAAGATTGCAGTCTAGACATATCCAGCTCATTCTGGATTCCTTATTAGGCTTCTAGCTCTGGAGTCCCTCTGCCCAGGGGACAAATCCTAAGATTGCTAACACTTAAAACTCTCCTAGTTATAGAAAGTAAATCACAAAGAGCCTCTCCTACTGTGAGAAGCCATTCAATAAATCGTCCTCAAAGCCTTCCCACAGAGGCTACCTGGGAAAACCCCAGTAAGACCTGAGTTCTAGCAGAAGCCATCAGTGAGTACAAACAACACAAATTTGCTTCTTTGCTACCGACCTTGGCTCTGAGACTCAGCCTGTCATCAAGAGTGTCAACTTCAATGGATGGGCATGTGTCCACAGGAACTGAGTTGAGGTCACACTTGTCTCACTCTGTCCTGCAAACAGATGTCTGGGTGACAAGTCTTAGTCACACATGGCGAACAGAGGTTCCAGCCAAATCAGGTGGGAAGTGCCATATCTTCTTTCTAAGCCCTTTGGCCAGCCAGCTCATTCCTAAGATAATCCTGCATCAGCTGGTTTTCTCCAGAATTTTTAACACAAAGCCTGCGTTTGGGTGATGTCTTGTTATTGGACAAGCAGAACTGAGTTTATTTCTGTAACTCACCAAAAACCCCATCTGGTTCTGTGTGTTTGAATGTGCCCCTTCAGAGTTCCCTCCCAAGGAGCCAGGTAAAAACTGATGTAATGCAGAGTTCTAGTGGTGGCAAGAAGGAAAGCAGGTGATAGAGCAACCAATAAACAACAACCCAAGAGAATTGCTGTTTATTATTCATTTATCACATTAAGATGGAAAAACAGGGCTGGAATATGGCCTAGTGGCAAGAAGCTCTCTGTTCCATTCCCCAGCACCACATATATGGAAAACGGCCAGAAGGGGCGCTATGGCTCAGGTGGCAGAGTTCTAGCATTGAGCGGGAAGAAGCCAGGGACAGTGCTCAGGCCCTGAGTCCAAGGCCCAGGACTGACCCCAAAAAAAGCAAGATGGAAAAACAAAGTCTGTAATAATCATCCCAGGGAATATACAGCAAACTCTTAAGGATAATAGCTTTCTCCCAGATGACAAGAGTTCAATCACTGGCCTACATGAAGCATCATAAAAACAATAGGATCTCCTCTGGAAATAGAACTCAGTGTGGTCACTTTTCAACATTTTACCAAGTTTGTTATGAATCTTCCAAATTAAATTTAAGCTCCCCACATACACACAGCCCGTGTACTGGATTTTTTTGTATATTCAAAAGATGCTCTTTCCTGCCAGGTGTGATTTGTGAAGTCCTATACCTACCCTACCCACTGTCGGGGAAATTAACATCATCTCTATGGGGCAGGGGCAGCTGTGATTTCATTCCTGTCCTGGAAAAGTTCTTCCCTTGAATATCTTACTTCTGAGGTCTTTCTCAACTACTCAGGATGAAACACACAATGTCAAACATCCACGCTTTGTCTTCTCATCAAAAGCCTTCACTGAAAAAATAATATATCTCAAAGATGGTCAAATACAAATACTAAATACAAATACTAAAAGCTTTTATGCTGTATAACCTGAAAATTGAAAAGTCTAAACTGTGCCTGAACTAGTTATCATGAGACAAAAAACAACCGCAAACTATAAGAAATTACAGGCAGTAGTCCTTTTTATCCCCAGCCCCGGGGCTTGGACTCAGGGTCTTGGGTGCTATCCCTGAGCCTCTCTGTGCTCAAGGCTAGCGTTCTACCACTTGAGCCACAGTGCCTTTTCCAGCTTTTCCTTAGTTTGTTGGAGATAAGATTCTCATAGACTTTGCTGACTAGGCTGGCTTTGAACTGCAATTCTCAGATCTCCACCTACTGAGTAGCCAGGATTACAGGCGTGAGCCAGCAGTGAACAGCAGCCGCAAAGTTTTTCACAGTCACCTGCAGCTTAATCATAACTGGGGCATATTCTAAGGGCTGTGCTGTTGCCATCCCACTGCTGAGCAAACATCACACAGCTCACTCACACAAACTAAGCTGGCTATGACATCACTAGGTTACACAATCTTAGGGGTCCACTGTTATATTTGTGACCTGTCTTGGGTTGAAGTGTCATTATGAAGCACATGACTACATTGAAATGAGCTCTTCCATATGAGAGAAAAAGACTCATTTTCCATGCATAAGGATGAAAGAAACTAGAATGTTCATAAATACATTCACCATGTTTATCTAAAGAACTTCTTGAGATTCATGGGAGTTTTGATGCCTTATATAATATTGTATCCACTAAATGCCTTCCCCTGGCCATATTCCAAGAGCTTTTAAATTGTTAGGTCTACAGACAACAACCAAGGCTCAGAAGTCTCTGAATGAAGATTTAATGATTCGGGGGTGGGGGGTGGGGGTGCTCATTCACTACCCTTTCGTCTCTATCCTTCTAATACACACTGTCACTATGGTTTCTTATAACTACACAGAAAAATGGACAACATGGAAGAATATTTCTGGCAAGGTACTGAGAACAAAATAAAGAACTAATTTCCTTTAGTCTTCATTTTTACCTACAGGTCAGATCACTTGCGAATATAATAACCACAAAAAACTCTGCACTAATATAACATTAGACACCAGGGCTTCACAGCTATTCAGACCATGTTCACCACGAACACTGAAGTTATTTAATAAAATTGAAGATGACTTTTCAATCCGGGATACTAAGAAATTTGTATATCCCCTTGCCAATATTTTTCATGGTGATTAGCTCTTTTTTTTCCCCTCACAGACACTGGTATGCTGCTTAAAATAATATTTGTGGCTTTACTCACCATCTGTCAAAGGGAGACATGTTGATTTTCTTAAAGCAAGTTGGGTCTGCATTCTTTCTCTGTTACTGTTACAGGTAGACCTGACAGGCATATGATCTTTTGTTTGCAAATGCTCTCCTCTAGATGGAACCTAGTTAAGTTTCATTTCTTACCTGCTGGACAGTTGCACTCAGAAGGTGTTTCTCTTGTGATTCTCAGTTTAGCCATGTGTTCGTAGGATTCCTGTAGGAAAAGAAGATATATTAAGAGCTAGCAGTAGTATCCCAGTTCTGTGAGTTCTTCAGGGACTCTTCCTCTGTGGCTGTTAATAATGTTTGATAGCCTGCACAAACAGCATTTATGTAAGTGCATGGATCTTAGCCAATGCTAACAGTACTCAAGACATAATTTTGTTTTTAATTTAAAAATCAATTTAACATTGACATAGATTGAAAGATTTGGGTAATACCTTTCTTCATTATTCAACTATCCCCACCCTCTCCCTGCACAGCCAAGGCAAAACTCCGGCACTAACAATGCAGCTCATGGCAATGTGTGTCCTATCAATAACAGCCAATGTTGTAGACATACTTTATCACATTCGGGCTGCAACTACTGCATCTCTCCACTGGCAGAAAAACTACCCTCTCCCTACTGGAGTCTAAGTCATCTTTAAAGGAATCCCTTTCAATTCTCCATTCATCAATATCTGAGCACAACCTCTGTTAACTCTCCCCCTCCAAAAACACAAAGGAAAACTTTTTTTTTCCCAATTTTTAAAACATTTAATATGAAAAGAATTCCGAGTTAAATGAATTTTTAAATCAATGGGCTTATTTCACTTTTAAGAGTGCTTACCATTCTCTATTGATAAGGCCTAACCTTATCAAATGAAAAACAGATGTGAGCATTACAATGAATATTCTCCATACAACTGAGAATGCTGACAGCCCAGACTCCACAAAACTAAACAGCCGGGCAAAGCCCCTACTGCCATTGCAACATGCAATCCTTAAGGAAGACAGAGGGAAGATCCTCCACACAGACTTGGAGAGAAACCAAGGAAGGGACTTGAATAAATAGATACCACAGAAGCTCACACATCCCAGATCAACTGTATAACCAGTAAGGGTGGATCCTGTAGACTGACTGAACCTGTGCAAAATTCTATCCACATGCAACTCCCCCTCGAGCAAGGCCCAGCCTCACACACCTGAGCGAGAAGTCGCTCCACTCAAGTACTATGGTCTTCAGCTGATCTGCCTTCTCCGGCAGCAGGGGAACGGAGGGTGCCCTTTTAGCAGATTCCAGGGTGAGGATCCTCGCCTGAAGGTCGTTGGTTTTCACCCCAAGTTACAGACACGAAATCATGGCCACCCCGGAGAGGAGGGTGGCCAGGGTGGTGCACGGGGGCATGGCACAGGTGCAATGCTGCCTGGAAGGGCTGGGTTCTTCAGATCCAGCCTTTCACCCTGCTCCCTTCCCCACAGGCTTCTTCACCAGCATGGTAAGGGGGGGGGGTCCTCTGGCCACCTTCTACCTCCTGCCAAGACAACTGGCCAGAGGAGTAGCGACAAGTCCTCCAAAGTTCAGTCCTGGCGGCTGCACAAGTAGTTGGCAGAGTAGGTGCCAGGCAGGCGCGGTGAGGGACCTGTATGGGGCTCAGCACGGGGACCCGCAGGCAAGGACCATCCTCAGCCTGTGGCTCTCCTCCCAGCTGGGAGCAAAACAAACAAAAATAAATAATGCTCTCCTCTGCACTCCTCTGAGTTCCTCTGCTCTCCTCCTCCTCTGCTCTCCACCTCCTTTGCTCTCTTCCTCCTCTGCTCTCCTCCTCCTCTGCTCTCTTCCTCAATTGGATGATAAACTTGGCTTCAGGTGTGTTAGGGAGATAGAAGCGTAAGGTAGAAGAGGGAAATGGGTTTCAAATGTACCCTAAGTGCATCAAGTATTGAAAATGAGTACTTCATTTATGGCTCTGCAACAATCTAACATGTCCTCGGACCCTTTTCGTGCCAATAAGATGAGAGTTGTGTGACAGATCTCTGGTCTTGCAGGCTTTAGGTTGTAACAGAAAGGAGAACTAGATGGTTCTGAATGTTTATTCAAGGTCCATCCACCCACTTCCTCACTTTCAGCCCTCCCATTATGTTCTTAAGCTTCAAGGAAATAAGTGTTTCTGTTCTCTCACCCGATCCACTCCATTCCCCCCATGTACGGTCCAGTGCCAGGTGCTAGCAAGATCAACAGGGAGCAAGGTGTGGGTACTGTTCATTGGGAGCTGCAGGCTTGCTGTGTTGGCTGGTCCCTCTGGAAGGAATGCTGGTGGCTCCCCTACCCTCTCCTCCTCGTGGGAGAGACCCCCATGACCTGTGTTTGCATTTGCCTCTGTGCTTATATAGCCTCTGTATTTACACCTGACCATGCTAGGGCAAATAGGCTTCCCCTAGTTCTTAAGCAATGAGCCAGAGCTGTCCAGTCAACGGTGGTTTGGCAGCATTATGCTGCCT
Source organism: Perognathus longimembris pacificus (assembly GCF_023159225.1). Lineage (NCBI taxonomy): Eukaryota > Metazoa > Chordata > Mammalia > Rodentia > Heteromyidae > Perognathus > Perognathus longimembris. The sequence goes on along the minus strand of NW_025959315.1, from coordinate 14,914 downwards.
TTAGCCATTTGGGAACCCTCTGAAATTGGTCATGGCCCCTTCCAGGATGTGCAGCCTACCAGAGTGCACAGGCGTGAGGCAGAAATAGCAGGGCCTCCTCTTGAGCACAGACCCCTCTCCTCCCCCCTTGTTCCTTTGCTGGGGCTGGCAAGCCTCATAGGCAGGGTGGCCCGACGAGCTAGGATGGCCAGCCAATGACAGGTAAGATCCTTCAGGGGGGACGACCTAAGACAGGGCGCTTTCTCGAGTAGGACATCCACCAGCTTATTAAACAGAAAAGGAGGAGATGTGGGGCGCACCGCCTGGCCCCGACTGTGCACGCCCTGGAGTTGTGTGACTGTTGCACCCGCCCCCGGGGAGAGGGATCCTGGCTAACCCCGCCTGCCTTCGGGGTCCGGAACTGGAAGGCAGCTCTAGGCAGTAACCTGGGGTGGTCCTGCTGGTAGTGACATAGACTCAGGCCGCCCCTTAGGGAGGTCCCATGGCCTTCCACCCTTGACGGACAGCTCCAACCGCCAATCGTAGCCCCTGACTAGGTATGTTACACCCCTCCTCTTCCTGCTGCCATTGCCCATACTTAAGATGGGGTTCGCGCCAATAAACAGAGAGCAGTCTTGAACTCTGCCCAAGTCGACTGACCATCTAACTGTGGCATAAAGGTTGGGTTGGGCTGCGTGCGGGCGACTTGCTGCTTATTACCTATTCTGGGTTCACCCTTGGCGGGGAGGGGCGCGCCTCCTTGCCTCTCCTGCTGGTCAGGAGAGCGCCCGGGGTGCAGGGCCCCCTGCATCTGTCCATCCATCTGTCTGTCTATGTGTCTGTCTCCCTGTCAATCTGTCTGTCCATCTCTTGTGCGTCTGTCTGTCTCCCTGTCTGTCTCTATGTTGTCCTGTCTGTCCGTCTGTCTGTGTGTCTGCGCCTCTCTCCGTCTGTGTGTCCGCCCGTCCCTCCTTTTCCGTCTCCCAATCCACATGTCCGTCCCTCTGTCCGCCCCCCCATTCCTCCGACTGGACTGTGTCTCTCTGTCTGGGAGACGCACCCAGCACCACCCAAGGAGGATTCAGCACCCAGCACCACCACCCAAGGAGGACTCAGCACTCAATACCACCACCCAGGAGGCCTCAGCACATAATACCACCACCCAGGAGGACTCAGCACCCAGCACCACCACCCAGGGAGGACTCAGGTCTGTCTGTCTGTCTGTGAATGGCACCCGCACCCCCGAGGCCCCAAGGCCTGTCCTCACCGGGGTGACGCCTTGGCTTCCCCATCCCCGAGAAAGGAGAATGAGATGCCCAGGAGCCAGGAAACCCCCAGGAGAAGCGAGAAAGGGGAAGCGGCATCCACTCCCCGTCCGGAGCCCAGAAACGTCGGGGCCCAGCCGCCCCAAGCTCCCCAGGACACCCACCCGGGGGTCCACACCTGACAGCCCAAACCCCCGGAACCAAGACGGGCACCCTGGCTGCCCCACAACCCGACCCGATGTGCCAATGGCCTGCAGTGAGTGTGAAAGCCCCCGGGGCCACCAGGGAGGAGAGGGAGGGGGAAGGAGAGAGGGATGAGATCAAGCACCCATCCCCCACCCACCCACCCCATCCATCCACCCACCCATCCACCCACCCACCCATCCATCCACCCACCCACCCATCCATCCACCCACCCACCCAACCATCCACCCACCCATCTACCCACCCATCATTCATCCACCCACCCATCCACCCATCCACCCACCCATAGATCCACCCACCCATCCACCCCCCCACCGATCAATCCACCCACTCTTCCACCCATCCACCCAATCATCCACCCACCCACCCACCCACCCATCCCCATTGCTCTCTCCACAGTGCTCTCCAGGTCCAGGCCTCCTGCCCTGATCCTCCCCTGGTCTGCAGCCTCCATCTTCCTCCCCCTCCTCCTCCTCCTCCTCCTCCTCCTCGTCCTCATGGCTGAAGCTCATCCGGGTAACTCACCTCCTTTCTGGTTCCTCCATCAGCCCAAGGGAGGATTCGAACACAGTACCCTTGTATGGATGATCCTGACTTCTCACCTTTGTTCCTCGTGACCCCCCCAACCCACCAGAGACTCCCACACCATCTTCTGGAAGCTTCCCCGCGCCCTCCTGACCCCTGAGACCCCCCCAACCTTGGGCCCTGCGACCCCTGACCCTGTACTTGACCTGGGCCTGACCTTCGACTCCAGGAGCCACAGGCTAAGCTTGCACTGTGTGGCCACCACCACAGAGGCCCGGTGCATCGTTGTGAACCCGAACAAGGGGTCGGTCACACTGCTGGACAGTTGGGGCAATCGAGGCACGACGGAGACACCAGGCCCCCACCCTGGGAGGCCAATGGTGGGGGCTGTGGGGTAAACTGAGGCAGGGGTGGGCTGGCCCACATTCCCTGGTGTTCCGGGGGCTAAGTTGAGGCATGGATGGACGAATGGATCTCCCAGGTGTTCCGGTTTATGTCAAGGCACCGAAGCCCCGCTCTCCAAGGTCCCCGTCGGACAATGTAGCTGCGAATTCTGGGATCTCCTGTGGTACCAGGGAGTCGAGTTCGAGGTTACACTCACTGTGGCCAGGAGGCCCCTGACCAAAGGCCTGGGGTTCACAAACCCGGGTGAGGTCCTGAGGTTCCGGGTAGGAGTGGGGGGATCGAGGGTCAGGGGTCACAGGTCATATGTTGAAGGTTCAGGGGTCATTGGGTTGAAAGTTCAGGAATCATGGGGTTGAACTGGTCAGGGGTCATGGGTTGACGGGTCAGGGGACATGGGGTTGAAGGATCAGGGGTTTTGGGGTTGAAGTGTCAGAGGTCGTGGGGTTGAAGGTTCAGGGGTAAGTCTCCCCACAGGCCCTCCACCCTCCACCCCCCCGCCGCCATGTCGTTTCCCCAGGCCTTGTGTGTTATGTCTTCGAGGCCCAGGCCCTGAACTGCTCATGGGCACTGGGGCCGCAGGCACCGCGGGGGACACAGTATTCCTTCAGGATCTGGACTCCAGGTGGGGCCACCCCTGCCGGTTTCAATGCCCCCTCTGCACCATTGTCGGTTTCTAATGATCCCCGCTCATCCCGCCATTGTCAGTTTCTAACGCCTCTCTTTGGCATTGTCAGTTTGTAATGCCACCTCTGTTGGCCATTGTCGGTTTCTAATGTCCCCCCCTTCGGCCATTGTGAGTTTCTAATGCCCCACCACTCCCCTAGGACCGGCCTGTACCATGAGTGCTGGCCGACATGTGCCAGTCTGGCCTCCAGGTGGGCTGCATCCTCCCCGATCTTGCTGGCCTCTGGGCCCAGACCTACGCCCTGGTCACCGGCTCGAGCCCCGCTGGCCCCGTCCACTTCCTGGACGCCTGGCTCTATGCCCGTGAAATTGGTGAGGGTGGTTTCCAGTACCCCCTGGACCACCCAGGGCAGTTTCAAGTATCCCAGAGACCACCAAGGGCAGTTTAAAGTGTCCCCAAGAACACCGAGGGCGGATTTGTGTCCTCGAGACCACCGAGAGTGGTTTCAAGTATCCCCACGAGAACTTTGGTGCATGGAGGGCAGTTTCAGGTATCCCCAAGACCACCTAGGGCGATTTCAAGGGTTCCCCATGGCCCCCAAAAGCAGCTTCAAGTTTTCCCAGGACCATCCAGGGCGGGTTTTAAGTGTCCCCGAGACCGCTGAGGGTGGTTTCAAGTGTCCACACGAGCACCTTGGTGGATGGAGGGAGGTTTCCACTGTCCCCATGAGCATCCAGGGCAGTTTTGAGTATCCCCCAAGACCCACAAGGGCAGTTTCAAGTATCCCTGGCACCACCGAGGGCAGTTTCGAGCCCCCCGACCCCACCCGGTGTCCCTCCATTCATCTGTGGCAGTTTTCAGAACACTTTGACCCCCTGTGAAATGTGAGCATTGCCTGCGGCCTCCAGGGCTGGCAGGTATGGTGGGAGCCACACAGGACCTGGAGGCAGTGGAGCAAGCACGACTTCCGGTACCAGCTGGCCCTGTGCATGGGAGTACTCAGTGCAACACCCGGGAGTACTCGGTCCAGCACTGGCGGGGAGTATTTAGTCCAGCAACGGTCAGGAGGGGGTGGGGTTCCGGATTGGTGTGGGATGGGAGTACTCAGTCCAGCACCGGGGAGGGATGGGAGTACTCAGTGCAGCACCCGGGAGTACTCAGTCCAGCACCAGGGAGTACTGGTTGTAGCACCCTGGACTACTCAGTCCAGTATTGGTTGGGAGAGGTGGGTTTCAGGATTAGTGTGAAATGGGAGTACTCAGCCCAGCACTGGGGAGTACTCCACACAGCACGTGGGAGTACTAAGCACATCAACCAGAAGTACACGGTCCAGCACCCTGCCCCGCAGTCAGTGCTGACTGAGGCCTGTGCTCTGTTCTTTTAGCATGGTGGCCAGCTGGTCTCCCAGGACTCCCCGGTGAGTGCTCCTGGAACCCGCCCCGTGCCTCAGTTTACCCCTGCCCCATGGCGAGTCTCCCCCCACATTGAGGTCTTGGGAGGCTCAGACAACACCTACGCCCTGCCAGGCCTCGAACCCGGGCCTCACCGGGCCTGTGCATCCGGGCCAGGGAAGCCCGCACCCTGACCTAGGGCTCCTGGAGCAACACGGTGGAGTTTGGGGAGCAGAGGGCAGTTTCAACTGTCCCCAGGGAGGTTTCAGGTGTCCCCAGGAGTAGAGATTCTGGGTGGGGGGTGGTTTCAAGTGTCCCCAGGACCATTTTGGGCCTGTGGGTGGATGGAGGGCGGTTTCAAGTGTTCCCGGGGGAAGGGGTCTGGGGCGATTCGTTTCAAGTGTCTCCAGGGTGGGGAGGGGTCTGTGGTGGGTGGTTTCAAGTGTACCCAGGGCGGTTTCAAGTGTCCCAAGGGTGTTTTCTAGTATCCCAATGGGGAGGGGCTCTTGGGGGGGTGGTTTCAAGTGTAACCAGGACCACCTTGGGCCTGTGGGTGGATGGAGGGCGGTTTCAAATGTCCCCGGGTTGGAGTGGTTCTGTAGGGGGCGGTTTTAAGCATCGCCAAGGCAACCCTGGGCCTGTGGGTGGATGGAGGGCGGTTTCAAGTGTCCCCAAGGGGAGGGGGTCTGGGTGAGGGTCAGTTTCAAGTGTCCCATGATGGAGGCAGTTCTTTAGGGGGTGGTTTCAAGTGTCTCCAAGGCAACCCTCGGCGTGTGCATCGATGGAGGGCGGTATCCAGTGTCCCCACGAAAACCTTGGGCCTGTGAGTGGATGTAGGGCAGTTTTGAGTGTCCCCACGGCGGTTTCAAGTGTCCCCGGGGTAATGGGGATCTGGGTGGGGGGGTGGTTTCAAGTGTCCCCAAGACCATTCTGGGCCTGTGGGTGGATAGGTGGCGATTTCAAGTGTCCTCAGAGGCCTCACATGGGGGGGGAGCCTTTGCAGGTGGAGTCGTGTGGGGAGGGCTGGGGCAAGGAGCTGAGGGTCACGTGTCCCTCCCTCCCCACTTCATGTGACCCCTCCCCCTCCCATCCCTTCCTCCCCGCGTGTGTGCACACCCACACGGTCGGAGGTTTCAAGGGTCCCCGCCGGGCCCAGCCATGCTGCACCTGCTGCTTCGGCAGCACTGGGGTCGCTGGGCCTGGGCTGGGGCTGTCAGAGGTGAGCGGGGATCTGAACCCGGGGCCCCCAGGGTGGGGGCGGGGAACGCAACGCATTGTGGGCCATGCGGGAGGCCGGGATTCGAGCCCACATCCACCCGTCCGTCCGTCTGCCCTGCAGGCTCCTGAGCGCCTGCGTTCCCTGTGTCAGCGACAAGTTGACTGGTGAAGATGGACAGACAGACGGACGGAGGGACAGAGGGACATGCGGGGCTGGGGGCTTGGGCGGTGACAGACAGACAGCGATGGGAATCGAGACACGGACAGACATGAAGACAGACGGACGGACAGACAGGGAGACAGGGAGATGGACGGACAGATGAACAGACAGACAGACAGACTGGGAGACAGATGGACAGACCTGGAGACAGACAAACAGGCATGGACAAGAGACAGGCAGACAGATGGACAAACAGACATGGAGACAGACAGACAGGGAGACGGACAGACAGACACACAGCAGACAGATGGACAGACAGACAGACAGGGACACAGATGAGCAGGACAGACAGACAGGTGGACAGGGAGACAGACAGACAGAACTGGAGACAGACAGATGACAAAAAGACACAGATGGACGGATGGACAGATGGACATCATGGAGACAGATAGACAAGAGAGGGAGACAGACAGACAGATGAGCTCACAGTGAGACACACAGGGAGACAGACAGTCATGGACAGATGGACCTGGAGACAGACGGACAAACACACTGAGCAGATGGTCAGACAGACAGACGGAGAAACAGGGAGACAGACAGACGGACGGATGGATGGACAGATGGACAGATGAGCAGACGGGCAGACAGACCTGGAGACAGACAGGCAGATGGACAAATGGATGGACGGACAGACACAGAGGGAGACAGACGGACAGACAAAGAGATGGGCGGATGGACACACGGATAGCCGGACAGCCGTGTACCTCCCCCTGTCCTCCGCTGGGAGGAGCAGGAGGAGGAGGAGGAGGAGGAGGAGGAGGAGGAGGAGGAGGAGGAGGAGGCGGAGCCATGGCCCGTGGTGGAGCTGAGCCTGCAGCCTGGGCCCTGATCATGGCGCCGCCGGGGTCACCCCAGGCCCCCCTCCCGCATGCACACACGTACCCAGGGTTAGGGTACTGAGTCCTCCTGCGTGGGTGCTGGGTGCTCAGTCCTCCCCCGGCATCTCCACACAAGATGCTGGGTGCTCAGTCCCCCCTGGCGTCTCCACACAAGGTGCTGGGTGCTCAGTCTTCCTTTGTTAGTACTGGGTGTTCAGTCCTCCCCCGGTGTCTGCATACGAGGTGCTGGGTGCTCAGTCCTCCCGTGCCTCCACACAAAGTGCTGGGTGCTCAGTCTTCTCATGTGGGTGCTGGGCAGTTAGTCCTGTGTCCCACACGAGGGCCTGGGTGCTCAGTCCTCCTCCCATGAATCCACAGGAGGCGCTGGGCGCTCAGTTCTCCTCCCGTTCCTCCACACGAGGTGCTGGGTGCTCAGTCCTCCTGTGTGTGTGCTAGGCGCTCAGTCCTCCTCCCGTGCCTCCATGAGGGGTGCTGGGTGCTTGGTCGCTCTCTGGGCCGCAGGGCCTGGCTCACTGTCTGTCGCTTCGGCTGCCCACAGGGGAAGGGAGAGACGGACAGACGGGTGGACACAGAGACAGGGAGGGAGACACACAGACAGGAACAGGCACTAACACAGACAGACAGACAGACAGACAGACGGGGTGACACAGACTGAGACAAACAGACAGACAGACGGTTAGACCGGCTGTGGGACAGTCAGGCAGCTAGAGAGACACAGACAGATGGACAGGGAGATAGACAGACAGACAGACAGACAGACAGACAAGGAGACAGTCGGATGGATGGACAGATGGAAAGACAGGGAGACGGACAAATGGACAGACAGACATAGATGGACGGATGGACAGGGAGACTGACAGACGGACAGATGGACAGACAGATGGACGAAAAGACACAGATGGAAAGACAGAGACACAGACAGACGAACAGGGAGGACAGATGGACAAATAGGGAGACAGGGAGAGAGACAGATGGACAGACAGACGGACAGACAGACAGACGGACACACAAGCAGTGTGACAGACACAGAGACAGACGGACGGCAGGCAGACGGATGGACAGACAGACGGACAGATGGACGAACAGGGAGACAGATGGACAGACAGACATGCAGCGAGAGACAGACGGACAGACAGATGGGCAGACGGACAGACAGACAGACAAGGAGACAGACGGATGGACGGACAGACAGGGACCAATGAACGTAGACAGATGGACGGACGCACAGAGCGACAGGCGCACAGGGTCCCAGGCCTGGGGACAGACAGACGGACAGACGGATGGGCAGGGAAACCGAGGCAGACAGACAGACGGGTGGACACAGGGACAACTGAGAGAGAGACGGACAGACGGACACACGGACAGGCAAGGGGCCTAGGGGAGGGCGGGGAGGAGGGGGACTGGGGCTCGAATCCCGGCCCGGCACCCAGCCACCCGGCACCCAGCTACTCAGCACCCAGCACCCATTACCCAGCCACCCCAGTTTCTCAGCCCTCAGCACCCAGGTACTCAGCACCCCAACCCCCAGTACCCAGCCAGCACTCACCTACTCAGCACCCAGTACTGAGCACCCAGGTACTCAAGCCTCAGTGCCCTCAGCACCCAGCGAACCAGTACCCAGCACCCAGCCACCCACTACCCAGCTACCCAGCAACCAGCCACCCACACAGCTACCCAGCTACCAAGTACCCAGCCACCCAGCACCTAACCCCCCAGCACCCAGTACCAACACCCAGCCAATCAGCATCCAGTCCCCAGCTACTCAGCACCCAGCCACCCAGCACCCAGTACCCAGCATCACAGCCAGCCAGTACCCAGCTACCCAGTACCCAGCACCCAGCCACCCAGCACCCAGCTACTCAGCACCCAGATGCCAGCCTTCAGCATGCAGCTACTCAGCACCTAGCCCCCATTACCCATCATGCAACTACTAAGCACCCAACCAGTACCCAGCACCCAGTGACTCAGTACCTAGCCACCCAGCACCCAGTCCCCAGCACCCAGCTATTCACCACCCAGGTACCCAGCACCAAGTACCCAGCAACCCAGCACTCAGCTACTCAGCACCCAGTATCCAGTTATTTGGACCTCAGCATCCAGCTAGTCAGCACCCAGCCACCCAGCTACTCAACCCAGTACCTAGCACCCAGCCGCCAACCACCCAGCACCCAGTACCTAGTACCTAGCCAATCAGCATCCAGTACCCAGCTACTCAGCACCCAGCCACTCAGCTACCCAGCTACCCAGCACCTAATCCAGCACCTAGTACCCAGCCAACCAGTACCCAGCACCAGGACACAACCACTCAGCACCCATCACCCAGTACCCAGCACCCAGCCAACCAGCCCCCAGCACCCAGCTACTCAGCACCCAGACACCCAGCACCCAGTACCCAGCTACTCAGCACCCAGCCACCCAGCTACCCAGCTATCCAGCACCTAATCCAGCACCTAGTACCCCAGCCACCCAGCACCAGGACACAACCACTCAGCACCCATCACCCAGTACCCAGCACCCAGCCAACCAGCCCCCAGCACCCAGCTACTCAGCACCCAGACACCCAGCACCCAGTACCCAACTACCCAGCACCCAGTACCCAGTACCCAGAACCCAGCCACCCAGCTAGCCAGCACCCAGTACCCAGCTACTGAGCACCCAGTTCCCAGAACCCTGCTACTCAGACCCCAGGCACCTAGTACCTAGCACCCAGCACCCATCTAACCAGTACCCAGCACCCAACTACTCAGACCACACCATCCAGCTACTCAACACCCAGCTACCAAGCACCCAGTCACCCAGCACCCAACCACCCAGCACCCAGTACCTAGCACCCAGACACCCAGTAACCAGCCCCTAGCCACCCAGCACCCAGAACCCAGCACCCAGCTACCTAGTATTTAGCACTCAGCACCCAGAACCCCCAGCTTGCAAATTGCACACCCGTGTATCATTTTACCCTGTTTTGACTCCACTGCCTCTGTCCCGCCTGTCCGCTCTGCCCCACCCAGCCCCCCATCCATCGCCCGTCCTGCCCTGGCCTGAGCCTTCCAGTGCCCCAAGCAGAAACAACAGGAAACCGCCAGGGTGGGGCGGGGCTGGCCAAGGAAAGCAAAGATTTATCATTTCAAATTCACATCTGAGTAGTTCATTAAGAATGGGTAGCCATTTGACAGGCAGACACCAATGGGGAAGATTCCAGGAAGAAGAGACAGAGACAGGAACACAGGAAGAGAACAACTCTCTAGAAACCAGGAATTCCTGCTGCTGAATGCCATAAGCATTGTGAAAATTAAAAAGAAGCTGGGGTCAATTTGGGCTCCTTCCATAAGGCAGTGGAGAAGAGGTATTTAAGCATAAGAATACATTTTAGAAGTGTCCCAATGTACAGGGTGCTGGTGGCTCATGCCTGTCTGTCATCCTAGCTACTCAGAAGGCTGACCTTTGAGGATCATGGTTGAATGCCAGTGAAGACAAGAATGTCTGTTAAAGAGTATCATCTCCAATTAACTACAAAAAAAAAACAAAACAAAAACCTGGAAGAGGCACTGTGGCTCAAAGAGACAGAGGACTAGCCTTGAAAAGAAAGGAAGAAGGGCTGGGAATATGGCCTAGTGGTAGAGTGCTTGCCTTGTATACATGAAGCCATGGGTTCAATTCCTCACCACCACATATAGCAAAAAGCAAGAAGTGGAGCAATGGCTCAAGTGGTAGTGTACTAGCCTTGAGCAAAACAAAAAAAAAAGCCTGCGACAGTGCTCAGGACCTGAGTCCAGGACTGGCAATGAAGGAAGGAAGGAAGGAAGGAAGGAAGGAAGGAAGGAAGGAAGGAAGGAAGGAAGGAAGGAAGGAAGGAAGGAAGGAAGGAAGGGAGAAAAGAAAGAAAGGAAGAAAGAAAGAGAGAAAGGAAGATAGTGAGTGAACTCAGGGTCAGCACCTGCGTTCATGCCCCACAAACAATAACAACAACAAAGAATCCACAAAATGCTAGTTTTCCAATAAAAGATTAAAAATTTGTTAGAAATATGTTGCTAACTTATTAAAAAAAGACCCTAACACTTCAATTTTTAAATTTAGCTCAAATGAGCAAAGCATCAGACAGAATTTCATATGGTCCTATTTAAAAGGATCACATTGGCACTGAACTACATTGAGTTCCTACATCATCATCAGTATAGAGAAAATGAGTCTAACCTTACATTTCTTGTTTTTCAGAAAATGGAAAATGCTGAACTCTCATATAATTATTACTTCTAAATAGGCATAATTAGTTGGTTGAGAGCAATCATGATAGACCTAGTAGTTTTCAATGTTATCAAAAGTTCTAAAGGCCATCTTTGATCAGGAATCTTATTTTAGAATAATCCTCACAGCTACCATGTGCCAGCAAAAAACTCAGCCTTATAATTAGAAAGACACCATCACCTCCACTTGGAGTAGCCAGCAGCCTCTCAATGTGTTTTCCTTTTTAAAAAAAATATATATATAATTACTTATTTATTGTCAAAGTGATATACAGAGGGGTCACAGATCCATACATTAAGCCATGTTTTCTTATACGCAAATTATGATTTCAATACATACCCGATCTAATATTCAGGATGTTTTAGGAATGAAATGAGATAATTAATGTATGATCAATTACCAACAATTTTTAGAAAGCCGAGCTGTATGAAAGCTCAAACCTCATTGTTGGATCCTCAGAATTCATAGCATCTAGGACCATGCAACTCATTGTGTTTTACATCACACTTCTTCATATACATATGGGACCATCATATTATATTTCATTGTCCTTTCAAGGGTTCTACTCATTTATTTTTTTAAAGAAAATCTCAATACCAAAATGTGCACTCTAGTTCTCTAATTCTCTAAGAATAATGTAGTTTGCTGCATACAAACTACTGTCATTATGTATTTCTAAGCCATGTACATTGAACATAACAAAATGTGTTAAAATTAAAACACATGATTTAGCCAGGCACCTGGGGCTCATACCGGTAAACCTGGATACTCAGCAAGCTGAGATGCAGAGGGTCAGGGTTCAAAGCCAGCCCATTCAGTAAAGTCCAAAAGACTCCATCTCCAATTAACCAGTGAAATGCTGGGCTACATGTGTAAGTGGCAGAATACCAGCTGAGTGGGCATACATGCCAGGATGAAGCCTTGAATTCAAACCTTGTTACTACAGGTGGTGGGAGAGGAGAGGAGAGGAAAAGGGGAGGACAGGGGAGAGGAGTGGAGGGGAGGAGAGGGGAAGGGAGGGGAGGACAGGAGAGGAGAGGAGAGGAGAGGAGAGAGAGCACAATACATGGTTTAATAAGATTCTAATAGTTCAATACCTATTTTTGTAGCTTTAGACTGGTTCACAGAAGGAAAAGATATTTCACAAGTGAATGAACAATTATGGAAAGCAAATTGCTGTCTTCCACATAATAAACACATAAACAATCTTCCAAGTAATGTTTTACATCTACATAACTGATTAACTAGAAAATATGCCAAAATACTTGAATTAGGAAAAGCAGTTCATCACTTAAAATATTGTAATTTATCTTTACAATCAGTTTGTAAAAACAACAACAACAAAAACAAAAAAGTAGCTGCTAAGTGCCAGTGGCTCTCACCTGTAATCCTAACTTCTCAGAAGCTTATGAGCTGAGACTCACAGCTCAAATCCATCCAGGCAGGAAAGTCTATGAGACTGATCTCCAAATAACTACCAAAAAAAGCTGGAAGTGGACCTGTAGTTCAAATGATAGTCTGCTAGCCTTCAGCACAAGAACAGCACACAAGCCCTGAGTTCAAGCCTCAGGACTGGCATAATGAACAGTCATAAATAGACCCAACATATTCGACTAGCTGGCTTAGCGGCAGAGTGCTCGCCTAGCATGCATGAAGCCCTGGGTTCCATTCCTCCCCACCACATAAACAGAAAAAGGTGGAAGTAGTGCTGTGTGTGTGTGTGTGAATAAAAGCAGCTCAGGGACAATGCTCAAGCCCTGAGTTCAAGCCTCAGAACTGGCAAAATAAAAGCAACATTAAATTAAGTATATAACCCTCCTGGTAATACTAATGAGAAATCATTAGTCCAAGGCCAAGGGACTGGCCAAAAAAAAAAAAAAAAAGAAACCTAAATGCTTACATACAGTACTCAGAAATTTTCTAAGCACTATCTGCTGTGTATCTGTTTTCTAATACTGTACAGTAATATGGTAATACTATCATGACATTATAGCTGATTAATATACTGTATGAAGTTTTTAGTAAGTGCCACCACAGTAACAGCAGCTAACTGAGTATTACCACAAGTAATTGAGACCATGAGTGACAGGTGGTTGAACTTCTCTTTGTGTTTAAAAAACAAAATGAGTTTTCACACAAAAGGAGAAGGGACGGACTCACGGGAGGGGCCCAGAGAAGGTGATATCTACCAACTTTTTCGAAGTGACTATGTAAGGAAATAAAAACATAGTCCTCTACTTTGAGAATTGTACTCAAGTCAAAAGTCCTTTCTGGTGGCCACCCATCTTGAAAGTGAGCCACTAAGAAGAGCAGAGAGTCACCCACTTACCTTTCTTGATCTCTACACTATTATTGTGAGTAACTTCCTTCCAGTGGGCTAAAGTCAAGTCCACGGGAGTGGAAGGGACGTTGCCCATGCCTATCAGTCTTGTCAGTTGTGCAGTCCACAAAATAACAAGAGGTAAAAACAATTCCAATAAAACAGAAGAAACAATACACACAGGCCTGATATTTAAAAGACTGACAAAATGGAGATCTCCTAAGCTGATCCGCTGGCTCCTGTGAAGAAGCAAAAGTAGCAGACCCAAGAACAAGGTGGGCAGGTTGAGCCTCCGTTAGGAGGCCCTCCTGGTCAGTTCCTGCCAAAAAGCGAACTGACTTGCACCATACAAGAAAGGCGAGGTTGGACAATCACGATCGGCACCCCACCACCTTGGGACCAAGAGGAGGAAGAAGAGGCGAGGGATTCTGGCACACAGGCCTGCCCCACTCTCTGCTTGCAGCTCCATGCTTCTTGGTGTAGACCTGAGCGGTAATGAATGCCTTCCCAGGTTGGGGCACTACTGGGGGCCTAATCCTGTGGTCCTGTTGCATTCCCATTTATCCCTTGATTTCTTTCCCCCAAAGTTTGTTGCTACCCAGGTAACCCAAGCTGCATGGTTGAGGGAACGGGATACTGGTGAGGACAGCAGCTAGAGGCACAAGTGCCAATGGACTGGCCAGTAAGCAGCGCTGGGCTCCTTAGCCACGCCCACCACAAGAATATCACCCTTGACTTGAGCAAGTAGGACACAGTCCCCTGAAACCCTTTAGCACCTTCCAAGCCACTGTGTACTGGGTGCGCTCGCATGTGCATATGTGTGCCCGTGCTTGCTTACATGCGTGTGTGTTTGTTCCTGATGCTGTACATGGGTGTGCTTACTAAGCCAAAGTCTGTGTATGTGTAAATAGGTATGTGGATGTAGATCCAGGAAGACCCGGCACAGTGTGGTATGACGTGAGCATGTGGAGGTGGCGGGAAGGGAGAAAGAGAAAGAGAGAGAGAGAGAGTCATTTCGCCTATGAGGAATTCTTTGTTCATGTGCGATTGTATGAGTGTGTCATGTATGAGGTTGGACACAGGGAGTTCCAATTGTGTGCATGTTTACTTGCTTATTTGAAGTTCCCAGACACCAATCATTTGGCAAAGTCTCCAATTTTGTGCTGTCTTCTGCACAAAGTTCTCCGGACTTGAGGCCCGGGATACCTAGCTGCCTCCGCTCTTGGAAATCTGCATGACAGTGACAATGATGCCTATGAATACTGTTGCTGGGTGCTAGTGTGCCTTGGTCGAGGCAGGGAAGGGTCAGATATCCCTTTCCCTAGTGTCTTAGCAGAGCTTCCTGCAGGAGCCTAAAACATATGGCTGTGAGACACGGGCACCAGGATTGCCAGCTCCTGCCTCTAGCCAGTATAATCCTTGGCTGCTCAATAGCAGGAAGTAGCAGGCAGGGATCTGGGCCAGAGAGGCCAAGGCAAGCGGGAAGACAAGAGTTAAGCAGACACTAGCGCAGAAAGGAGATGCCCAGATTCGCTGACCTGCTAAGTTGTATCTCCCTTATGCTCTGAGCAAGAGAGATGAGGTTGATTGTGAGAGAGGTGGCAGATCCATACACCAGCCACTTCCAGGACTGGCAAGGGCAGAGGCGGTGGGGAGCTGTGTCACACGGGTTCAACCAGGA
>NW_025959314.1:0-38262 GCF_023159225.1 Perognathus longimembris pacificus | reverse complement strand
GCCATCTAACACCAAGGGAGCCTACTGCTAGCCTTCTCCAGGAGGGGCCACATTTCTGCCTTTTATCCCTAATGTCGACGCCCTTTACGAGCAGGAAGCAGCCAGAGAGTCATCGTCCTTTTCCATACCTATTAAAAGGCTGGAATGTCAGGTCCCTCCTGGAGGGCTCCAAGTAGATGCCCCCACCTTATTAAGTGTCCACCCAGTTACTGGGTAACGAGCAGGCCTGGAGGCAGGTACCTTCCCCTTCCCTGAGGTCACATCCTGGCCCAATCAACCTGGCCCAATCCCCTGCCCTAGATTAGGCAGGGCTGGTTGAGGGTCACCCAGTCTCTCCCTTCTCTCCCTCCTCTTTGGCAATGAATCATCACCACCACAGGCCAGCTGTTCTGTAATAAACTTTTCTCTCCCGCTTTAAAATAAATATCAAAAAGGGAAACAGAGCTGAGCTCAAGTGGTAGAGCATTGGCCTGAAGGACGTCAAAGCTTAGGACAGTGCTCATGTTGAGTTCAAGCACAGGCTCCCCGTCCCTACCCCAATGCTTCTAATTACGAAGATATGTATATATATTTTCCTTGATTGAAATTTAGTACCTACATAAATTTGACAGTATACTGTTGAACCTGGGTAACTGCAGTCGAAATCAGGATACGGGGGATGCAAGGCGAGTGAACCAATGCATACTTTATTCCAAGAGGGCCAGGGTTTATATAGGGTTAGAAACCAATATTACAATTACAGGGTAAAAGATCAATACAACATGACATTTGTCTTAAATACAGAAGTGGAGGAAATTTCCTCCTGTGAGGGCAGGAACTTGATACAAATGCCGTTCTAATTACAGGAGGTAGTGACTACAAAGATTATTGATATCAAAACAAGGAACTGTATACAACCTAGGTAGAACTATAATTATCTCCTAGCTACTATCTCCTTAAGGCTAGATAACATCAATCTTGACTTCTCCAAATACTTGTGAAATAACAGTGAGGAGACTTTCCTGTTTACAGTGAGACTCTAGTGAGGAGACTTTCCTGTTTACAGTGAGAATCTAGTGAGGAGACTTTCCTGTTTACAGAGAGAATCTAACACTAAAGGCAGCAAGTCTCCCTGAGGAGACTTGCTAAGTAGGGGGAAAAAGGAGATTCTCACAACAACTGGTGGCTTCCTTTGGCCCACAAACACCAGAAATTCCTTACTGGGAATGTGTTCCCAAGGGCCTATTAGTGTGCTAATGAGGCATCAGAGTAACCGTGCCGGGGCTAAATTTTTCCACTGGTTGGAGACTTTAATTCTCCAACAATTCCCCCTTTTTTATTAATTTTCCACAGCCGCTTCTCTGGAAAGTTTAAGGGCAGTTAGTAAAACATCAGAGGAATTACTCCTAGCGAAACGCTTCATTATAGCTATGATGGAACAATATCCTAAGAAAAAGACACATATCAAAAGTATCAAGGCAATAGAGGCACTTCCAACACTATGGGTAATACTTTGCCACCACCCCTAGGGTCTAGTCCTTCTAAGGTCTGAGCTAGTCCTTGGGCTATATCATCAATAGTAGAGGCATCTGGCAATTCCTTTTGAAAAGCTTCAAAAACCTCCCTGTACAAGCTTTGTTCACTTAACGTACCATTTAGTAGGGCTCCATCTATAAGCATTTGTATATCATTCCATTCACATTCAGAGGCATTATATTTATAAGGTGTTACACAGACATGACTAGAATTCCAATCGCAAGTCAAAAACAATCGTTGCTGTAAAGCCAGATATTTCTGTCCAAGCCAAAACACTCCTCCTTTAACAGCTTCTAACTCATCTTGAAGGTGGGCATTTACTTCCAGCTGGTGTTGCCACAGATTGTGGGAGTCCTGGTGCCACTGCACCATAAAGTCATGAGTTTGTACAGATTGTCGCAATGCGGCTCCGGATACTGCTGCAGTTGTAGCAATGGCAATCAGTCCAACAAGTCCTGCAATAATCAGTCCAATGGCACGACGACTCCTCCTCAGAAGCCGCTTGAAAAACTGCATTACCAGTCCTTGTACAGGTCCTCCAGCCCAGGGACGATGCATGCGAACAGGAACCCAAAGGGAGTTGCGCTGGGTTAAAATCATGATCCTATCTTGACTAAAATTAAAGGTGACATTGTTATTCAAGCAAGTATACAATTTACAATTTATGCAGGTAATGGCATTCTTTGTTATGTTTATGGGGCCGACCATCAGTACTTGTGGAAAATGAACACAAGCAGAGATATTGTAGGTCTTTACAACTGTGAAGTTGTAGGAGGCCGAGGACCTTTTAGATCCTGAGTAAGTTCCATTGGCCAGAAATACGGGAGCCAGAGAAGCTGCTAATTTCCAGAGATGACGTTGTGGAGGAAATAGCCTGTCTCCATGGGCGAGAGCAGGCCGGGGGTCACTAAAGCCTGCTCCAAACCACCCTAAAAACTGTTTAGCAGACATGCATTGGACATGTTCATAGATAAAGTAGGTTCACAAGATGAGTTATATTCAGTGCAGTTTTTCAACCACACACCAAAAGGTCCCCAATCATACCAAGTATGCTGGGATGTATTCCAAATAGTTGGAAAACTTCCTCGACAACTTTCCCAATGTCTTTCAGTAAAGTTCAGGTTCAGATAAGTAAAATTGTCACATTTAGGCAGGCCAGCAGGGCTAGCATAATTATCTAATTTATAGGTATGAGATCCCACAGACCAGGAAGACAGTCTAATCAGCCGAGTTCTACTGGAGTTATATGAACCTCCATGCTGAATCCAATATTGATATCTAAAAGGGTAACATGGGGAACGGCCTTGACAGATAGCTTTAGAGAACTGAGAATAAGAGAAGTTAAATGATCTTTCCTCTTCCATAGGAAAGACTGGAATGCCAGACCCATAGAGGGAGAGAGTAAATTAGGAATAGATGTAAAAACAGAGACAGGGGCTTTTGTCCATAATATGGATGTAATAAAGGAGGGTTAGAAATATAGGCCCAATACATTACCTCTGATGTAGCCCCTACAGGTTACCAGTGCACACCTGTCCATTTGAATGGCCTTATCACTTGAATGAGAATGTCTCACCCCCTTGATGGACAGAGGGGTGTTTGTTGCTGGATCCACTGGAGCAGGTGCTAGAAAGATGGGCTGTCTTCTGTAGAAACATAAGCATACCCTCGCCCTGGGTTAACAACTCCCCGGGGACCCAATCTAGCCCAACCCCCAATCTAATCCAAACCGGCTGCTGTTTGTTTTGCATAGGCGGAGCTAGGAAGTGTCGCTCAGCTCTTGCTAAAACATCTCCTTGAGACAAATTTAAAAAGTTAAGGACAAATAATGCTTCTGCAATGACAGCAGGGGCTGTTTTATAAATACTTTTCATAGAAGTTGCATATCCCTCAGTACTATCCATACTCCCCCTCTTTAGTTTTGTAATTTGTGTTTTTAATGTATAATGAGCTCTTTCTACTATACCTTGACCTTGAGGATTGTATTCAATTCCTGTAACATGAAAAATGTTATGAAATTCTAAAACTTTTTCGTACTTGTTTACTGGAATAAGCTGGTGCATTGTCAGTTTTATTTGAGAAGGAATCCCCATGACTGTGAATGTTTCTAGTAAATGTTGAATGACATGAGTCCCTTTTTCCCCTGGTAGAGGTGTTGCCCAAATAAAAGAAGAATGTGTATCAATGGATACATGCACATATTGTAAGCGGCCAAATTCAGGGATGTGTGTTACATCCATTTGCCAAATTTTATTAGGAGCAGTTCCTGACGTGTCAATTTTTGAGGGCTACATAAATCCGAATCTCCTTGAAGAATGGAAAATAGGTTGAAGGGCAAAGCCAATTGATGTCCCTAGTAACTTTTGAAAATTATTAAGAGTTTTAAACTCTTTAGTACGAATTTTTATTAATTGGGGGGTAATTACTTGTCTTTTAACTAAATATCCCAGATACTTAAATGGTTCTTCTGTTTAAATGAATTTTATCAGGGGCAATTATTAAATTATACTGTTGAAAGTCTAAAGGCAAAATTTGTAACAATTTTGATACAATATTTTTATCAGGTGCAGCAAATAATAAATCATTTTATTGAAAACCTGTAAAACAAACTGGAGTAGTAATTAAACAATCATCTTGATAGCCATCGTTTTCCTATATCCAACTTAAAACAAACATTTTAAATTTCATATCTCAGAATACATTTTTGATCTCAAGTCTTTTACCAAGCCTGGTTGTATTAAAAGAAATCTGGAGCCTAGGTATCACCCATTGCTTCATGCTGCTTGTTTTTCACTTCCAAATTTCTTATCTAGAAAGGCATTCTAAAACCTTTTAAAGTAGAGGCTTTCACAACTTTACCTCAGCCTGTATTTGCATAGAAAAACTGAAGCCCAGGGGGCACATTGCCTCCTGGTTGTCTGCTTTAAAAGAGCCATTTTCCTATATACAGAGAGTTAATGAAAGTTGTGTACTTCTATCCCCCATTAGTTTATATACTTTAAAATATTTACCTGATTATATGTGACTTAAGATAGTTAATCTTACTGTTACATTACAGTATACACTTAAAAAATTTAGTACCTGATTCATTAAATTGATACCCAAAACAATTGTAACAAGAGTACACTTAGCAGTGTGCCCCAGAATTATAACCATGAGATTTCAGAGTTAGCATATTTGCCTTTTTGATACATCCAAATTGCAAACCTGTACAGAAATCGAGTTATATCAGGTAAATAAACTTTTAACTCTCCTTTAAGATATTCCAATTTTAATCCATCCTAAGGGCAGTTTTAGAAGTATCAGTCAAATCATACATTTTACCCTGAGGTTTCCAATGTTTATACCTGAAAACAAAAGAATAAAAGAAAGGCCTCCATTGGCCTGTCCTATAGAATGGGCCTATCTCCATCCTACTCCTTAGAGCTTGATGAACTGCCTTGGGGCCAGCTTGCCCTCTCCCACTATGAATGGACGCCACCCTACGGCTGTCCCATCACGTGGATTGGCTAAACTGCACTTTTGTCAGTTTACCCCTCACTACTGAGGATAGGTTCAAGGGCCCATGCTAAGTTCTTATTTATTTATTTATTTATTTATTTTTAACCATGAATTAAAGAATTTTTAACTATAGTTCCTTTTAAAATAAATAATCCTTTAAAGCTTTTGGTAATGCCCAAATTCAATGATCTTTTGAAGTTTAAAGTTAAACTAACCTATTTTTACATCATACATTTTAATCTTGAACACATTCACACCCACATACATTAGTGCGCGCGCACACACACATACATACATTCACATATGTAAGTATTAATGTAAACAGAACTTAAAAGCAGTCCAAACAACTATCAGCCATACATTTTTTAGTGGCAAAAGGTATATTTTCCAATCTTACTCTTGTAATGACCAAAACTTAAAACAAAACCTTTAATGAATGATTTTAGCATTGTTTAGTCTTATTCGCTAGGAACTATTAGTTTTAGCAAAGTATCTTAGCATACTAAACACTGAAGATAACTGGGTTGGGGTCCCCTGGAGTATTACTGAGTCCACCTAGCACTTGACTCTTAGTGTTTACTCTCAGGCTAAGATTAGCCTAGCCAGCTGTTTGAACTCAGCTCTTAGCAGCCTGCACTTTTTCTGCCTTCTTGCAGAAGGAGACACAGTACCTAGTAAATGTTTTGCCCATAGACATGTAAATGGACAACAGAAATAAGGGAAACAAAAGTTTAAAAGTTTAAAACTGGTGCCAATCTCAAAGACAAAACTAGTCAAGACAAAACAGAACATAGAAACAGAGGCTTTTACGCCTTGGATGGCATGTCCAGCGTCCACAAGCTGCCAGCCAGAGTGATGGAAAGTCCATAGGGCCCTGAAAATTCTCAGGGGGATCCTCCCCAGTGGAGATTTCCATCCCCTGGCAATCAACCTGCCGAGGCCGCCCACCAGAGGACTTTTTTCCCAATTTAGCACTCCACACGAAACACAACTAATCAAACAAGGACAAAGACACATGAAACATGTAGCGCAGGCGCAAATTAAAAGTGCAGTTGCAGTAAAAATTCTCTTGGGAAGTAAAAGAAAAATCACTAGTCCTTCCCCAATTCCAGGCTGATGGACTAAAACAGGGAATGTGTTCCCAAGGGCCTATTAGTGTGCTAATGAGGCATCAGAGTAACCGTGCAGGGGCTAAATTTTTCCACTGGTTGGAGACTTTAATTCTCCAACACCCAAGCAATTAAAGGGCTCAATTCATAAAATTAATAGCTTGAGGCACTCAACCTTTTTTCTTGGAGGCTGCCAAAACTTTCTTATTTTAATATTCCATTTCAACATCTAGGAAATGTGAATGCTAGAGAGGATCCAATCACTGAACATTTCTAAAGTCACATAGGTGTATGCGCTAGGACTCATAGATTATAGGGCTTTAAAATTATATGGATCAAGAACTATTACTGTGCTGTAGAAGTGTGGCCTGACCTTGTATGTTGATTCAGCTTAAGCTCATTGAAATAATAGCACATATTTCAATGGTCAAAGATGAGAAATACATTCACATGCAAGTCATACAGTAACTATAATAATACAATAATAACTGGGCCAGAAAAATTCATGGGCTGGACTGTGAAATCAGAAGCTGATATGTAGAAATGCTGTCTGAATTGGGTTTTCTGAAAGGACCCTAAGGTGTTTACTACTGAGTGAAATTTTCTTTTGTCCTTTTTTTTTTTTGTCAGTCATAGGATTTGAACTCGGGCTGGGATTCTCTCTGAGCTGTTTTGTTCAAGTCCAGTACTCTATCACTTTGAGCCACAGTGCCACTTGTGCTTTTGTGGTGGTTAATTGGACATAAGAGTCTCACAGAATTTCCTGCTCAGACTAGCTGTTGATCTGTGATCATCAGACCTCAAGCTCGTGGATAGCTAAATGTACGGGTGTGAACAACTAATGCCTGGCTGAAATTTTCTTGTGACCTATGTGTTAATAATTTCCAAGCCTTTTTATTTGTCATTGGAGACATATGAAACCTAAGTTCTCCTGGGATAGTTTTCTAATATTTACCTGTAGGCCAAATATATATTGGCTGCTAACTCTTTCAGAAGAGTCAATTAAAAAATTTCAAAACTGAATAAGTTGGTTAAGATTGCTCCTTTCCCAGTTCTGTTTTGCCCCTTTTTAGCCTTCTGTCTTTCAGTCAGGCTGATTATTTTGCAACGACTGTTGCAACTTTAGACTCAAAAGAAAAGCTCTAAATTACTACGAATGGGTGATGATCAAGGATATTATACTTGAGTTCCTGTCTAATTGAATGTAATGGCACTTGAGAATAAAGATGTTCTCATCCTTTTGACATCGCCAGGCATCCTTTTCGGAAGGGTGAATGGAAAGGTGCGAAAATGAAGGCCATGGGTATTGTTGGGCTCAAAGTGTCATTCCAGGAGCATGGCAGGTGTTAGTTCTATTGTGCAAGGCAAGGTTTGAATCATCCACATGGCATTTTTGTTGAGTTTTAGAGGAAATATTGGCTAAGAAGAACCATTCTAGAGGGTGGCAAGCCACGAAAACAGAAAATCTGCCTGATAAAGAAGAATTTTGGGTGAGACACCATATTGAGGAAATGTTGACAATGTTTGCTAATATATGGCAGTTCATTTCTCTTACCAAACAGAACTCTGGTCCAAGAGTGGAAGTGAGTAGGGAATAAATCTCTATTGAAAATAAGAAGTCCTCCACCACACACATAGTTGTGTCACATAATTTCCTTTTATTTGCTGGCGTCATCATCCTTGATAGAATTCAGCAGTTAGTAGTAGAGATCAGTTCTTGCCTAGACCACACTTAACTAACTTCCATCTTGAAACAACTTCTAAAGTCCAGAATGTTCCCTTCCTTAGCTTATTCTAGTCTTTTGAGATCTTGCTGACTTTTTAAAATGGGATGTTTCTTGCTCAGCATGTTCAATAAAACCCGCTTGTGTAAGAAATGCACCCATCCCTCCAAAAAGACTCACACGATAAGTACAATCTTAAGTACCAATTATGTGTCAAGCCTGTGCTAGGCACACGCAAAGTATTTTGTTGACAGTTGATCATCTGTGAGAACTTATAATGACATTGCGATGTCAGCAGGTGTGTGGAGAAGCAGGGTATATGGAGGAAAGAAGAGATGGATCTGTATTTTTTCCCAGTGTGTTGAAGGAAATGTTGAAGGAAGGGAAAGGAAACAGTCCCATGACTACTTGCTCAAGGCGCTGTACAAAGTCTTTTGGGATTTTGTTAGTAGATTGATGGGTGGCCAACATCTACGCCCATTGTTACTGTACATCCCTTATGCATGACTGGCCTTTTAAATAAACTTTCTGGAGATCAGCTTGACATTGCAGGCTATGTGAAATTTTGCCTGGGATTGAATAAAAATGGGTATTTCATGGAATTTTTTAATAGAATACAGGAGACAGAATCATCATGAGTTTTTTGAAAAATAACTTTTGCCATAAAGACCACTTGTTTGCGAGCAGAGGCAGATCTGGTCTCTGGTCAGCTTCTATTCCCTCAGGCTCCTCTGCGGATTCTGTTGTTGGCCTCATTCACGGTCTCTCTCTTGGGTGGTCAGATGTTACAAAGGGCATCACACATCTCTGTCTTGCTTTGGGCCTGGACACACTGATCTTTTTGTTACAATAGGGTTGGTCACCTCGAACTCAACCCTGTGAAAGGTCTGAGGAAATGTGGTTGGAGATGACAACCATGTGACAGATTGCTGTCAGTTCAAGGCCGGTTCCTTGTCAGGGTTGAAAGGAATGACAGGATTATGGTCCCTGGGAAGAGCTCACAGGGGCCTTTCTCAGGGCCAAGGGCACATGGCTTATTCCATGGGGATCATTACACAATACTCAATCATTACACAATATGCAGCACTCGATTCCTAAGGCCTTGATGGTGCGGGGAGGTTGATTTTTACTTCCTCTCCTGTTTTTTGGCTATGTTTATAATTCCTAACATAGTCACTTGGAAAGAGTTGGTAGATAACTTCTCCGGGCCCCTCCCGTGATTCCATCCCTTCTCCTTCTGTGTGAAAACTCATTTTGTAATTTAAACACAAAGAGCAGTTCAATCACCTGTCACTCATGGTCTCAATTACTTGTGGTAATATTTATTTAGCTGCTCTACTGTGGTGGCACTTACTAAAAAATTCATAGAGAATATTAATCAGCTATAATATTATGATAGTATTACCATATTACTGTACAACATTATAAAACAGATTCACAGCAGAGTGTGCTTAGAAAATTTCTAAGTACTGTATGCAAGCATTTAGGTTCTTGACCTAATTAAATATTCATTACGCTAACTTAATTCATTTAGTAATTATTTTCAGATTATATATATAATATGATTTCCCAGTAGTATTTCCAGGGGCTTATATACATATACTTAATGTAATGTTGTGGTTTTTTTTTTTTTTGCCAGTTCTGAGGCTTGAAATCAAAGCCTTAGCACTGTCCCTGAGATGCTTTTGTTCAAGGCTAGCACTCTACTATTTGAGCCACAGCACTACTTCCAGCTTTTTCTGTTTATGTGGTGGGGAGGAATGGAACTCAGGGCTTCATGCATGCTAGGCAAGCACTCTGCTGCTAAGCCACATTGCCATTCTAACATCTTGGGTCTATTTATGAATTGTTCATTGTGCCAGTCCTGAGGCTTGAACTCAGGGCTTGGGTGCTGTCCTTGTACTTTTGTGCTCAAGACTAGTAGTCTACCATTTGAACCATAGGTCCACTTCCAGTTTTTTTGGTAGTTATTTGGAGATGACTCTGACAAACTTTCCTGCCTGGCTGGCTTTGAGCTGTGATTCTCAGCTCATAGACTCCTGAGAAGTTAGGATTACAGGTGTGAGCCACTGGCACTTAGCAGCTATTTTTTTTTGTTTTAAAATCTGATTGGAAAGATAATTTACAATATTTTAAGTGATGGACTGTTTTTCCTAAGTCAAGTATTTTGACATATTTTCTAGGTAAACAGTCATGTTGATGTAAAATATTACATGGAAATATGTTTATGTGTTTATTATGTGGAAGACAGCAATTTGCTTTCTATAATTGTTCATTCACTTGTGAAAAGCCTTTTCCTTCTGTAAATCAGTCTAAAGCTACAAAAATAAGTCCTGAACTATTAGAATCTTATTAAACCATGTATTGGGCACTCTCTCTTCTCTTCTCCTCTCCTCTCCTCTCTTCTCCTCTCCTCTCCTCCCCTTCCCTCCCCTCCCTTCCTGTCCCCTCTCCTCTCCTCTCCTCTCTTCTCCTCCCCTCCCCTCCTCTCTTCTCCCCTTCCATCCCCTCCCCTTCCGTCCCCTCTCCTCCTCTCTCCTCTCTTCTCACACCACCTCTAGTAACAAGGTTTGAATTCAAGGCTTAACCCTGCCATGTATGCCCGCTCAGCTGCTACTTTGCCACTTACACATCTAGCCCAGCATTTCACTGGTTAATTGGAGATGGAGTCTTTTGGACTTTACTGCTTGGGCTGGCTTTGAACCCTGATCCTCTGGATCTCAGCTTGCTGAGTAACCAGGTTTACAGGCATGAGCCCCAGGTGCCTGGCTAAATCATGTGTTTTAATTTTAACCTGTTTTGTTATGTTCAATGTACACAGCTTAGAAATATGTGATGACAGTAATTTGTATGCAGCAAACTACATTATTCCTACAGAATTAGAGAATTAGAGGGCACATTTTGGTCATGAGGATTTTTTAAAAAAATAGATGAGTAGAACCCTTGAAATGACAATTAAAAAAATAAGATGGCCCAATATGTATATGAGGAAGTATGATGTAAAACACAATTTAATGAGTTGTATGGTCCTAGATGCTATGAATTCTGAGGATCCAACAATGAGGTGTGAGCTTTCATACAGCTCAGCTTTCTAAAAATTGCTGTTAATTGATCTTACATTAATTATCTCATTTCATTGCTAGAACAACCTGAATATTAGATCGGGTAAGTGTTGAAATCATAATTTGCATATAAGAAAACATAACCTAATGTATGAAACTGTAACCCATCTGTACATCACTTTGACAATAAATAAGTAATTATTACAAAAAAAAAGAAAAGGAAAACACATAGAGAGGCTGCTGGCTACTCCAAGTGGAGGTGATGGTGTCTTTCTAATTATAAGGCACATGGTAGCTGTGAGGATTATTCTAAAAAAAGTTTGCTGATCAAAGATGGCCTTTAGAACTTTTGATAACATTGAAAACTACTAGGTCAATCATGACTGCTCTCAACCAACTAATTATGCCTATTTAGAAGTAACAATTATTTGAGAGGATATCATCTTGACAGCATTTTCTATTTTCTGAAAAAAAAAGAAATGTAAGATTAGACTCCTTTTCTTTATACTGATGATGATGTAGGAGCTCAATGTAGTTCAGTGCCAATGTGATCTTTTTAAATACGACCTATGAAGTTCTGCCTGATGCTTTGCTCATTTGAGCTAAATTTAAAAATTCAAATGCGAGGGGCTTTTAAAAAATAAGTAAGGAATATATTTCTAACAAATGTTTAATCTCTTATTGGAAAACTAGCACTTTGTTGATTCTTTGTTTTTGTTATTGTTTGTGTTGCATGAATGCAGGTGCTGTCCCTGAGTTCATTCACTCTCTTCCTCTCTCTCTCATTTACTCTCTTTCTTTTATCCTTCCTTCCTTCCTTCCTTCCTTCCTTCCTTCCTTCCTTCCTTCCTTCGTTCCTTTGCCAGTCCTGGACTCAGGTCCTGAGCAAAGTTGCCCGCAGTTTTTTTTTTTTTTTGCTCAAGGCTACCACACTACCACTTGAGCCATTGCTCCACTTTTTGCTTTTTTCTATGTATGTGGTGCTGAGGAACCGAACCCATGGTTTCATGTATACAAGGCAAGCACTCTACCACTAGGCCATATTCCCAGCCCTTCTTCCTTTCTTTTCAAGGCTAGTCCTCTGTCACTGTGAACCACACTGCCACATCCAGGTGTTTGTTTTCCTTTTTGTTTTGTAGTTAACTGGAGATGAGACTCTTTAAGAGACATTCTTGTCCTCATTGGCATTAACCCATGATGCTCAAAGCTCTGCCTCTTGAGTAGCTAGGATGACAGACAGGCATGAGCCACCAGCACCCTGCACATTGGGACACTTGTAAAATGTAGATTTTATGCTTAAATACCTCTTCTCCACTGCCTTATGGAAGGAGCCCAAGTTGACCCCAGCCTTTTTAAAATTTTCCTAATACTTATAGCATTCAGCAATAGGAATTCCTGGTTTCTAGAAACTTGTTTTCTTCCTGCTTTTCTGTCTCTGTCTCTTCTTCCTGGAATCTTCCCCATTCATGTCTGCCTGTCAAATGGCTACCCAGCCTTAATGACCTACACAGACGTCAAGTTGAAATGATAAGCATTCTCTTAAATCCTCCAGGTAGATCAGAAGCTGTGCTAGTACTGGTTATATTGCTCTTCCTAATAATGCCACATAATTCACATGCAGTTTGTTTCTGAGCTGGTCTGTCTCCCTTGTGTCTTCCTCTATAGCACATTTGTATCAGAATTCTATGGAGAGTTGGGAAACAGATCTCAATGAACTCGTGTTCCAATAGGAGGTGATTTGGTTCATTCTAGCTGATACCTCTATTGTCTATATCTATTAGATAATGGGGTTGGGTTCAAGGACTTCCAAATGTCATTCTTGCCTTCAAATTTGGCCTTGTAAAACAATTTATTTTAATAATAGGACACGGAAGTTTACATTCTGTTATATTTTGTTAAATGGAGATACTGTAATTCTTTTTTTTTTAAATCTTGAAGTCTTTGTACAAAGGAGTTGTATTCACCATATCAGTTGAGTACAATGCATCCCCTTCCTTCATTCTCCCCATCTCTCCTAGCCTCATGACTTGCCTCAGCTTTCTTATCCTTAAAAGATATGTACAAAGTACACCACGTGTGGGTAGAGAATGTTACAGGTTGAACAATACTGAAACATATTGCATCTGAGAATGAAGATGGCAAAACAAAACTCAGTGAAAGCTATTGAATAATAGGGGTTGAGAGGGCAGAGAATGTGAGAGTAAAAGAAGGATTAATTTAACATACTGTATCATCATTTATAAAATCTCTTTTAAAAGGTGCTAAATTGAAGAGCTCTTTTTCTGCAAGTAGTGTTTGCAGTAAAAACGTTGTTCGAATTTTGAGATGATTTTCCCCTTTTTATTAATATTAAATTTAGTACAAATATTGTAAAAGTTAAATAATTTTCCCCCAGACACTCAATGTTCGATCTTATAATGTGAAATAGAAAGGAAATCAGCATGCAGAGTAACTATGTTGTGAAGGTTTGAAAATAATTATATATATAAATAAATGTACTCCCTTGAAAGACACTGGTCAAATTTCTCTTCTGCAAAGTTCATAGTATATGATGTGACAGTACTATTTAATATAATTAACTACAGAGGTTTAGTAAATGTTGCCCTCCAAAGAAAAAATCCAAGATGGTAGGTGGGATTTTCACATTACGGTGAGTACATTGTTGAAGTAGACATAGTTGGTCTCCTGGGTGTGCTTTATCACTAAATGCAAGAGCTCCACTCACCTAATTTATTTTAGCAAGGGAAAGACTATGCACTTGAATAGACACTTAGGTCAGAGAAAATACGTTCAAAAGAGTTAGTTTCAGCTAGGTAAAGTAGGATTTGGTACACTCGGCATTTTCTCTTCCAATTTTTTCTAGCAGCCAGCATTATTTTTAATGACCTTCATTAAATTTTTACAAATCAGCACTGCTTATCCATGTTCTTAAAGATATTTGCACTTAAATGTTTTGGAGTAAATACCAGTAACATAAATAGTGCCATATTCATAATGTGTCTAAAATAGTATGCTGGTTATTTCCCCCCACTTAGGTAGCATTGGTGTAGCCAGTAGAAAGGACTCATTTGGAGGATCAGAATTGTTGGAAAGTCTGGCTCCACTGTTAATGAGTAGTTTAGGATTGGAAGGTCTTTAAGTGCTTCCAGCCTAAGTTACCTACTCCATCAAAAATAGAAAGAGAAGCGCCTCTTGATGATTAGCAATACTGCATGGAGCTCTCTAGAACTAATACAGCATCTAAGGAATTAAGTCTATAATCACTGCCATAGAATGACGCTAGTTAAGAGTTATGTTATTATGGTCTTCAGAGTCAAAGTTTTAATGAAAGAATTGTATGCTACAGGTTTTCCAGTGCCCAGCCCATGTTAGTCTTAATAAATACTAAAGAACTGAGTTAGTAAAATGGTGTGCAAAGAATGTTTACTTGAGCGTCTCATTGGTGCCATATGGTATAAATATGAGTAGGATAACTGCAAAGAAGCTTCAGAGTGGAGAAGTATCCAAATATCCTCAAATTCTCGAGCTGTCCAGAAAAAGAACTTGGCTCCATTCTCCAGAAAGTTCCAACAGAGGAACTTGCCTCCCAAGGCTTCGGCTGAGGATAGACATGGTTTCAGGGGAAGGTGGTCACTTCCAGGAAGGTCCCACTCTGGTGGAAAATGGTCTCCTTGTAAGGGCAGGAGTCCTGTGGGGCCTCATTCGTTGTGGAACCTTACTAAAACCTGGCTGGCCTCGCCTGAGCAGGGAAAACACGCCATGTTTAGCATTTACTCAACTTTGCTCATTCATACTAGGGTATCATGATGGACCCTGAGTCTTTTTCTGTTTCATTAATTATTGAATTAGGTTTGCGTGTATCTTTACATGTTTCATTTTAGAGTATGTTGTGCCTGTTGGGTGCTTGAATTCAGGGCCTGGGAGTGGTCTGAATTTTTACTTTTTTAAAATCAAGATTAGTGCTCTACCACATGAGCCACAGCTCTACTCAGAGGCTTTTTTTTTTTTTTTTTTGACTGGTTACTTGGTGATAACAGGCTCACAGTCTTACTGGTAGGGCTGGCTTCAAACAGCAACCCTCAGCTCTCAGCCTCCTCAGTAGCTGGAGTGTAAGCATGAGCCAATGGTGCCTAGCATATTTTGTTAGTTTTTGAGAAATAGCTCATACAGGTTAATTGAAAAGCAGTAAAAAATTATTTTTTTTTATTCTTTAATGAAACAGCTTACTTAACAAGAAGAAATTCCAGAACAGGTATCTTGTGTGTTATGGAGAGGTGGTCTATGTCCATGCATAACAGTGGCTTGTTTTGCTCGCTTTGCATTCTTGGATACTAGACATTGCTTTCCACCTCAACAGCCATACTTTACGGTATGAAATATATATATATATATATATATATATATATTTATATATATTTATGTATTACTACATACGTAGGAATCATGAGGATGTGGGCATACATTCTTTTTCTAGCAGAGTTATTTTGTATAATGAAGTATTTTCTCTGCAGAGAAATCAAAGGAAAACGGTAAATGCTAAAATTATTGCAGATGTTCTTTAGTCACCCAAATCTCTTGATGCTGATGCTATTTCCTCTGCATTGTTGCGTGTTCTCCTTGTAATATGTTACAGATAGAAAAGCTTTTTTTTCTGGAAAAAAAATGCTCCGAAGTGAATTTTCAATCAGTGTGACAACTTAATTGCAGTCCAAATTTTATGGTGAAATAATTTCAACATTTGAAAATTTTAGATTTTTCCCCGAAATAATTTCTTGTTCCATGTACAGTTTTTCCATTACTAATGAAGTGATCTTGATGAATTTGTGTCAGAAATAAGGAAAGTCGCAATGGGCTAGATCCAAACAGCAGATGAACAGTAAGAACAGGACTCCAGTTCTCTTAGGCTGGCTCATCCAATGCTATCCATAAGGCAGATACAGGAAGTTATGCTGACTCAAGAAAAAGAGCAAAGAATTAAACATTTTCTTATGCTGAAAATTACAATGGGATTTTATTGAGTTTGGTCAAGAACACTGTGAACATTTTTTTTGAGCTTTTCTCTAGTTTCCTTATTTTGTGGTGGTCTTCAGATTACTAGATCTTTACAAATCCACATGAATAAAGAACATTTACTGTTCTGAATTGAAATAGGTTGTTTGTTTGTTAGCTACGACTTACCTTTAAGGTCGCTAGAGGATTTAATTTGACTTGTATTTTAGACTTCATTTTTAATGAGTAGAAATTATACTGGAAGGCAGGGTCTGGCTGTGTTGCCTTGGCTAGTATTAAGGCAAAGTGCTCAATCAATTCTTCTGTCTCAGAGTCTGGAGTCACTGGGTCTGAAATGTGAGCCCCGGTGCCCCAATACCCAGCTTCATTGCATTTCCTTATTTTCCCAGGTATAGGGATGAGAATTTGATTGTGTTTGTCACTGAGTGACAAAAGAATTGGGAGTCTGTTTCATCTTCCCCCTCTTCTCTCTCCTTCTCTTCACCTCTCCTTTGTCTTCCCATCCCCTTCTCCCTTCCTTCCTTTCCTATTCCTCTCCCCTCCTTCTCTTGTCCCTTCCCCTTTCTCTCCCTCTCTTTCCCCTTGCCCCTCTTCTGTTCCGTTCTCTCCCCCTATCCAGCTTTCTTCTTTTTCTTTTCTTTTTTTTTTTTTTTGGCCAGTCCTAGGCCATGAACTCAGGGCCTGAGCACTGTCCCTGGCTTCTTCCTGCTCAAGGCTAGCACTCTGCCACTTGAGCCACAGCGCCACTTCTGGCCATTTTCTGTATATGTGGTGCTGAGGAATCGAACCCAGGGCCTCATGTACACGAGGCAAGCACTCTTGCCACTAGGCCATATCCCCAGCCCTCTTATTCTTTTCTTGCAGCACTGGGAATCAAACTCAGGGTCTTGAGCATGCTAGGCCAACCCAAATGGAGTTTTTTCTGATATTATATTTGGAAAAAATGACTGTGTTTTTCAAATATTGTTAATCCCCTAAAATTCTCATCCCCCAAACACAATAATCCCAAACCCTATGGAAGTTCACAGCCAATTAAACTAGTTGTAGTTGAGTATTTGAGTTTGTTCTTCTCCATCATGAGATTTAGGATGACCTCAGATGTGGGCCATGCAGTTAATCTGACAAAGGCACGGGCCATACCAGCCTGGAGAGGACTTCCAGAAGCAGGTTGTCCAGAGTCTGGCTTGACATTATTATAACTAGATTATAACTGTAATTTTGGGTTGGTTTTCATCAGACGATGACATGCAATTCAGCTATACAGAAAGAAATGTGTATCCACAATTTTTGGTCATGTTCTGTGGCTGAGAATAGCCTGTGGTTTTTTTCTCCTCAACAATGAATACTGTTTCAGATGGTAGTTAAGATGATCATATTAATTAGTATGAGGGCATCTATGTAGTTATGAAATCTAGTCCTAGGTCATTAGGACAACATCCTCTGTTCACCATATCTTACAAACTTTAGTACCAAGAACATAAAAGTCTTTGGGATATTTTTATGATGTTGGAGGTTACACATTAGAAGCCATAAGTTTAATAGGGGCATTGTCTCTTCAGAAGAGTCTGTCTATCACATGTGAAGATTTCTAAACCTCCCATGCCTTTGCCACATCATGGCGATGAATCCTAATGTTGGTATTCTCAAGTTATTTCTAAGTTTTCAACATAGTTCCACTGATAGTAAGAAACATTAGAACTTCCTGTTCTTTAACGTATATACCACAGCAAAGAAACGTAGGCAAAGGTAGGACCCAGGAATCAATGCCTGTAACCCTAGCTTCTCAGGAGGGTGAGATCTGAGGATTGCAGTTTGAAGCTACTTGGGGCAAGAAAGCTTATGAGACTCTTATCTCCAATAAACTACTCAGAAAAATCTGGAAATGGCACTGTGGCTCATGTGGTAGAATGCCAGCCTTGAGCAAAAGTTGCTTGGGACAGTGCCCAGAGTTCAAGTCCCAGGACAAACAAACACAAAAATCTCATGCAAGTGTAAGAATTTATTGATTTGGTATGAATTTATTGTAATAAACACGTATAAAGACAATATCATTGTTGAAAAAGACTAAAGAGAAATCAGTGTCAATGTGTTTGAAGAAAATGGGGTCATTTCATGTTTAAATCTGCCTTTGGCCTTTTTTATTGCATACAAGTTGTCTAGTCTGACATGTTAGGTTGTGTTGAATGCTCTGCTCCGGTTCTCTAATGGTACCAAATAGGGTAATAGATTAGAACTAGGAGAGATGAGCAGCTACAGCTCATATTTGCCTTGAAATCTTGAGCATTTTCTGATTAAATCCTGGGATGATCAGTGAGTCAACTTTGCTCAGCATACTAAACCATGATTTTCCCCCCATCTTGGTGACATGGTTGAAATTGTAAATATCAAGTGTGTTTGAACAAGAGCATGATCCATAGACCTGGATCTGAACCTACTTCACATATGCCTTATTACAAGAAGACATTATAAATCGCCTAACTAGAAATTAGAAATCTACCTTTTAGCAAGTCTATTTTGAAGTTGGAAAATACTCGTTTTCCTCTGCAAAAGAATGGTCTCTGTAGCATCCAGTGAAATGGATTATCTAATATCAGAGATACGAACCTCAGACTCACAGAAGCCAGAAGGCATTAGTCGACCTTGTGCTGGGCTTAATGGGATAGATTTTTAGAAGAATTTGGCCAACAGCACACAAGTCTAGCTGGGCATTATAAATCTAGAATGGCTCAGGATGAATTTAACCTCACTCCCCGACCCATCTTCTTCTCCTGTGTCTCCCAGTGAATGGTGTCATTGTCCAAACCAGACTGAAGTTGCCTCTTTAAATTTTAATTTTGGAAAAAATGGGATTAAGTGGTGAAAGGTGCCAGAGAAAATGATGAATAATGGAAATAGGTAGTAACTACTGGCCTGTGTACATGTTAAATAATTGTTTATGTGAATGTAAGCACTTAGAATTACAAATGAATATCTTTCATAGTTGATTTCATTTCTGTGGCAATCTTAACTCCAGTCCTAAGGCACACAAAAATATGAGTGAGACTGAACTGTTATTGATTACTGATGTGACTCTACTGGTGTCAGTCAACAAGTGGTGAGATTCTTCTTTTGTCAAACTATTGCTGAGACTGAGCCATTGTCAAGTGTTGGTGACACATTACTGGTACCATTCCTGCGGAGTCAGAACCAGAGCAATGTCTTCTGTAATTGAAATGAATCGACTTTGCCTTGGAGCTTTACTATACTAAATCAAACTAGAGATGGATGAACAGGAAATACTCTTCTGTCTCAGTGACAGAAATTGTCTGTCTACAGACATTTCTCTTGGTCACTATGGCAACTACCCCTCCCCACACTTTGCTAGCCATTAAGATGTATCAAGACAGAGATGACTGTTTGCAGCATCAGGTATTTGAACTAAAAAGAGATTTGCTAGAAAGTTGGAAAGTTATTTCTTGGAGGAAAAGTGAGATCCTTAAAAACCTTAATTGACTTTTTTTCTTACTTGAAAAGTAGTTTGTTTCTTTCTTCAGTGACGGTGAAGCTGTATGCATAGGACAATCCATGCCCTTCATGCGCCTGTGTTTAGGAATCTGCTCCCTGGCAGTGCCCTGGCAGGGCAGAGTTACATAGACAAGCAAAATCTCAGTTCCTGCCACCTGGGGCAGGCAATCATAGTCAGGGAAATGAAACCTAAGGAGCAGATGGATTTCAAAGTGATTTGTAGACTTAAAAGTGATAGGAAAATATAGTAGTTTAAAAGTTTACCAAAGCAATCAGGGCTGGGAATGTGGCTTAGTGGTATAGTGCTTGCCTAGCATGCACGAAGCCCTGGGTTCGATTCTTCAGTACCACATAAACAGAAAAAGCCAGAAGTGATGCTGTGGCTCAACTGTTGGCATGCTAGCCTTCTGCAAAAGAAGCTCAGTGACAGTGCCCAGGTCCCTGATTTCAAGCCCCAGGACTGGCAAAAAAAATTACAAGCAATAAATTAATAAGCATTACACAAAAAGTAAAAATATTCCAAATTGGTAGGCCATTGCTCTCAGAAAGAGTTCAGCGACAACGCTTCTGAAAGGGCAGTGATTGGATTTAGAATGACTATATTTAGGAATCAGTCATTTAAGTATGACAGGCTCTTCAGAGTAGATAGTCAGAATACATGGAGAGCCGTTTAGAGGCAGAACTTGGGCAGTTTGTTGGGATCATGGCAAAGTGGCTAAAAGCATAACGTGGAGGCTAAATGTTACGTGGTACCAATACACTGTTCATGGTCCTATTTGTTGTTGTTGGGGGTTTTTGTATGACATTTAGCTGAAAAGTTAATTATAAAATCATAAAGTTAATACAATTATAACTAAAATTCATTGAGTGCTTATTCAATAGTGCAGTCAGGCACTATTTCAAGAGTTTTGCATGTTTTATTCTCTAATTAGAGGGGATAAGCACTATTTTTTCTTAAAAAAATTATTTCCATGTTTGCAGCTGATAAACTGAGGTACAGATAGAATAAAGGTCAGAGAGCAAGTAGTTCACAGCCACTGATCAAGTCAAGCAGATAAAGCTCATAGGGTTAGTTAGTGTCATATGGGACAGCGGCTTAAAAGTAAAAAGGTGTCTAGAGAGTGTAAAGACTGGAAAAATACTGGATTTGTGACAGGGGTGTGGGGGGAAATCCCTTTTGAACTCTGCACAGAAGAGTCACATGAAACTATTTTGAAGAGAAGAAGCTGGGTGAATCCAGGGCACCAACTAGAAACCATAAGACCAGGCTACAAGTTTCTCAGCTGGGGAGTAAACGTTTGAAGTAGAGTGAGGGCAGAAAGGATGGAAAGGAAGGCCTGGCAAGGGAATTCATTTGAACCCTGCTACTAATTGGTGAGGGAGAAGAAGGCATTAATGATGATTTGTGTGCTTTTTTGGGTTAATGGTGATTGCATTAGCAGGTGGAGAGCCTGTTCTTTTATTGATTGAACTTCCTAATGCTGACCATTCTCAAGTACCCTTCCTTTGAAATTATCTTTCCTCCTTTGTGCTGGTGATAACTGTTGCACCTCATCTCTCCTCTCTCCCCACCCTCCTTCAGTGGTTCTTTTCTGAAGTTGGCACTCTTCACTATCCAATCTGGGACTCATTTCTTTCCCTCTCCACTATGCTACAGAGTAGATATGCTGTCCCCTTAGCTTCAGTCTGAAAGCTGCACAATTTCATGGAGGAGACAGCTGGGATCCATTCCCCTCTTCACCATATTAGCTGTGGTGTGGAATAATAGTCTTTGATACTGTTTTGCTCGTGTGTGAATGTGAATGATACCTCCATAATGGAGTTTTTCAATGCACCGAGTCTAGAGAAAAGGCTCCCAACACAGTGGTCCCTTGACAAGTTTTATTTGCTCTTTTTCTTTTCTTCCCTCTTCCTCCTATCCAAATATTTCCTTTCAGTTGAAGTCACTTCCCTGATGGGGATTCCTCCTATGTTAACAGAAATAGTCATGGTTCTCGTTTGCTTGCCAAATGTTAAACTGTGCACAATCACCTTTCATAGACAAATAGCACAGCGATTGTCTTTTGGTTTCAAACATGGAATGAGTTAAAACTCTAAAAATATAAGAGATAGGAACTACAACAGAGTTATAATCATAAACGGGTTGTACGTGAAACAAATTCAGACAGAGGGGCAAAGATTTATCTTCCAGTTGGACTCCAAAATACAGCATAAAACAAGCTGTAGGAACATAATATATGAAAGATAAAAATTTCCAACCCCCTTACATATCTCGAAATTGTATTTGTACAGATGTTATGAATGATACAATAGCTGATCTTTAATGTAGAGTAGGAATTTTATTTGATGAAACAGATGGTATTGAAAAACTTTATCTCAGCAAAGTACTGACTCATACAGAATAATATGAACTTTTTCATTTTGCAATGGGAGGGTAGATGAGCCTAAGTAAACTTGCTAAAAATGTATTAAAAAACCTAAGCTCTTCAAAATAAGCCCAGGGACAGTTCCCAGGCTATGAGCTTGAGCTCCAGGACTGGCATAATAGGAAGAGGAAGAGCAGGAGGATGTGGAGGAGGAAATGCTTAGGGTTAGCAGTATGAAGTGGGACTGTCCTGGGTTTATTTAAACTCCAGCCTTGCCATTTCCTACTTCTGTGACTTAATCCAGTTACTTAACTTCTTTGAGTCCAAGCTTTTTTCTCCATTTGAGAATAATAATATCATCATGTGGCATATGTCCTATTAAGTGGTTACCTTTATATAAAGACATTCATTCAGTGTCTAGCAGAAGATATGTAGTAAGTGCTAGATATTGTTGAAAACTGGGTGTGAAGCAGTTGCAAGCCTTACTAATTAGGTGCTCTAGGGAAGGTTTGTTAATCTTAATTCCTCAGCTTTTTTCTCTCTTTCAGCCAACCTTCTCAAACTTTCTTGTAAGAACTAAAGGAGTTGTGTGTGTGTGTGTGTGTGTGTAGGGTACTTCACACTTTATCTAGCCTAAAAGAAAACTGATATAGAGTCATAAAAGAAGTTGTGTGTAGTTTTATTAACCATAATAGAAAGTTTAGACTTAATTTCAAATATTCTAAGAACACATTGGAAAGTTTTAGCTAGAAAAGTGATGTGCCATGTTTTAGAAAGATCCCCTTGATTACTGTGGTGTTGTAGAATGATTGGGATCAAGGAGTGCAATGGGAGAGCCAGGAAGCAGGTTCAGACACGCTATCAATAACTGTGATGCTCAAAACCATGAAAGAAACAGAGACATACTCACTAGACACTATGTTGAAAATTAACTATATAACTTGTGGGGGGAATGGAAGAAAACACAGGGAGAGAGCTTGCGGAAGGGGTGACATTGTCTAAAAAGAAATGTACTCATTACCTGACATGTTCTTGTAATCTCTCTGTACATCACCTTTTAAATAATAAAAGAATAAAAAATTACAAAAATAAAAAATACAGGATAAATAGCACCTTTTGCCATCCATAACTATTTTCCGTATATTTAAATAAAATTTCTAACGAAAAAAAAACAAAAATCCTAAGCTCTTGTTCAAATATAAACATTACCTGTAAAAGGCTTTTCCCTGATTGAACTCATTTTCTTAGAGCCCATTCAGTATCTCATAGGTAGTATTCCCTCCATTTTTAATCAACCTATTTATAAAAATCTACAGGTAAAATGATACATACTTATCAAGTACAACATATTTTACACATAGAGTGGTTAAATCTAGCTAACATATGTATCGCAGATTATTATCATTTTTGTGGTGAGAACACTCAACATCTACCCTGTACTCTCAGAAGGTAGATTAAGAGTTTATGCGTAAGACCCAAATTTACAGGAGGCCTAGAGATTTAATTGCCAAGACTTCAGCAATGGTATTGGCAAATATCAAACTTAGGTCTTTGTAATTCTTAGACGTTTTGCCATGTTGCCACAAAAGCCTCATGAGCATTAAGAGGATTTCAATTGAACACTAGTCTGAAAAAATGAGGTTTTGGTGAAATTGGAAAAATAATAATAGGATGTGAGATTAAAACTCTGTTAATCTTTATTCTTGATGATTCTTTCTACTCCTATTCCTCTGAAAATCTAAAACGATAGAATCTCAAAATAGATTTCAAAAATTCAATACCTCTCAAATATTCAGATGAGAATATACATGCTTCCCAGTAGTAAAGAGAGGAACAAGTAAGTTATAAGAAATAGCCCAAATGCCTATGGTCTGAAATCCTGTCGCACTCTTATTCTTCTCATTCCATACCTGTGGCTTTAGAGTAAGTTTCCTGTGATCAGCTGACAGAAGAAGAAACTGGGGCCTGCTTTACAGAACCTTCTGTGTGATATTCAGGCACCATGTAAGAGTAGATAGTTGTAGCACTTTGACTCTGTACTAGGATGACCTTGAAAGGACGCTGGTAAAGGGAAATTCTCTAGGTGGGCAGAACATTGAGCAGTGTCTCTGGTGGTTGGCTTACAAGGAGTAGTGGCCAGTTGAGTGACTTTATGGATGTATGAGCTCTTGTGTGAATTGTTTGGCTAGCTGGTTAGGGACTTAGAAGAGGCATGACTGGAAAATTGGTCACAAGGAAATTGGGGA
This sequence comes from Perognathus longimembris pacificus, assembly GCF_023159225.1. Classification (NCBI taxonomy): domain Eukaryota; kingdom Metazoa; phylum Chordata; class Mammalia; order Rodentia; family Heteromyidae; genus Perognathus; species Perognathus longimembris. Next base: position 14,225 of record NW_025959314.1, on the reverse strand, counting down.
TGAGGTAGGTGGTAGAACTTGCTGAGTGGGCACAATACCAAAAGATAACCTGAGTGGAGGATGATGTTTGTAATTAAGTGAAAAGATTGCTCCTTTCTGTGGCTAGAAATCATCCTTTTTCCCATGCCACTCCTGTTCTTACACAATGGAGCCATGTGCAAAATGGCCATGAACCACTGGGTGGGGACTATGCATGGCTTCGAAAGCATGACTGACTCGCCATGCTGACCCAGCTATGGCCATTGCTGATTGCCCAGTCAGCTGACCAAAGAGATGAGTAGTGGGTGGCTGATAGGGTACTGTTTTCCAGAATGATTGAAGCTAATGATGGTGGATATATTTCTTCGGATCACTTTTGTCATAGAGCAGTATTTGTTCTTACTGGAATTCTCATTTCCTATATATACACCTTCCTTGCATGCAATGATTGTGATAAATTACCATCCATGGACTTATAGAATGTTTGATCTGCCATCATGGTATTCAAATAGCATTGCTTCTGGTCAAGGGACTCACCTTCCAGCAAAGGATAGACATAATGCTCATGGTGGTAGAATTCACTGGTTTGCTATGACATCCTGCAGCTGCTGGCAGGACAGTGTGGTGGAAGACTTTGTCATGATGCCATAACTCCCATCAAGCCTACCAAGCTTCCCCAGGAGACTGTGATACTGTGAATTGAATAGGTGGGATTTTTCTCTGAAATTAGAATCAATGGATTGAAGAATCATATGGTGAACATGGTAGTGACACCACCCACGATTACTCTTAGTGACCCATTAACACAATTTTTGTTTCCTGTTCCTATGATCTTACTTTGTGCTGACCTAGAGGCCTTTGTCCTAAAGGAAGGAATGTTTCAATCGGGAGACACAATGGTTCCATTGAACTGGAAGTGAATTCTGCTCCCTGGACGCTGTGGCTTTCTCATGCCTCTGAATGGACAAGCAAAGAAGGAAGCTACTGTGCTGGCTGGGGTGATGAATCTGTTTGCAATCAGGGGGTATCGGAAAACTACTTCCTAGTGTCTGGGTCCTAGAAGATCCCCGAAGGTGCCTTTTGGTATTAACGTGTTCTGTGATTAGGGTCGATGGAAAACATTTTTTTTTTTTGCCTGTCCTAGGGCTTGGACTCAGGGCCTGAGCACTGTCCCTGGCTTCTTTTTGCTCAAGGCTAGCACTCTGCCACTTGAGCCACAGAGACACTTCTGGCTTTTTCTATATATGTGGTGCTGAGGAATCGAACCCAGGGTTTCATGCATGCTAGGCAAGCACTCTACCACTAAGTCACATTCCCACCCCGATGGAAAACTATTACAGTTACCATATCTAATGGACTATCAGTTGTACAGACCCTTTAAGAATGAAGGTTTGTATTACCTGGCCCAGTATAAAACCATAAGTAGCTTGGTGAGACAAAGGGAAAACAGAATAAGTAGAGAGAGAAAGTAATTATAAGTAACCACAGGTGACCACATGGGCAACTGTAAAATAATTGTCAGGACTATGTCTTCTTTATTTACTTATGATTGTATTTGTGCATTTAGGAGTTTTCTGTGCACATATGTAAATATACTAAGCCCAGTGTTCTCCTTAAGTTGCTTGTTATGTAACCTAAGAGGTATCGTAGTGTTAAGTGTTGTTAATTTGACATCACTTGCTTTTTTTTTTTTTAATTCGGTTGGTCATGGGGCTTGAACTCAGCCTGAGAGCCTGCCCCTGAGCTTTTCTCCTTAAGACTAGCACTCTACCACTTTGAGCTCCACTTGTGGATTTCCAGTGATTAATTGGAGATGAGCATCTCAATGGATTTTTCTTCCTGGGCTGACTTTAAACTTTGATCTTCAGATCTCAGCCTCCTGAATAGTTAGGATTACAAGTGGGAGCCACCAGTGCCTTGCCTGGTACATCCTATTATTGCACTTAAATGATTGGATCTTGTGAAGTATAAACATTGCCCATGTACTGGTGTGTTCCTTCTGGAGAAAGGCTAGTTTGTCTGGTTATATATGTATGAATTATGATACAAGGATGCTTGTTACTGTCAGTATTGAGAGATTGGGTATAATGTAAGATGATGTATATTGATAAATATGAGCAGATTTGTGATAGTTAATTGGTTTATGTGTCAATTTAAGTTGGCCACAGGTACTGAGATACTTAATTCAACCTTATTCTGACTGTGTCATACTGATGGCATCACATTAAAAACCTTTTGAGAGATATCTAATTTTATTTTTTTTTCAATTTTTATTATTAAACTGATGTACAGAGAGGTTACAGTTTCATACATTAGGCATTGGATACATTTGTTGTACTGTTTGTTACCTCGTCCCTCATTCCCCCCTCCCTCCTCCCCCTTTCCCTTTCGCCCCCTGAGGTGTTCAGTTCACTTACACCAAACATTTTGGCAAGAATTACTTTTGTATTTGTTTGTCTTTTTTTACCCTGTGTCTTTCAATTTTGGTATTCCCTTTCAATTTCCTAGTTCCAATACCAGTATACACGGTTTCCAATATACTCAGATAAAATTACAGAGATAGTGTAGGTACAACCACAGGAAGGTGATACAAGAACATCATCAATAATAGAATCTACAGATACATATGGGATATTGAAAGTAGTTACAACTGTGATATAACAATTGTTTCCATAACATGGAGTTCATTTCACTTAGCATCATCTATGTGTTCATAAGGGTATAGCTATTGAGCCTTGTGATGCTCTGCTATGACAGGACTAAACCTGTACTAATTATTCCCAATAAGGGAGACCATAGAGTCCATGTTTCTTTGGGTCTGGCTCACTTCACTTAGTATAATTTTTTCCAAGACCTTCCATTTCCTTACAAATGGGACAATGGCATTCTTTCAGATAGAAATATAAAATTCCATTGTATATATGTACCATATTTTCCTGATTCATTCGTCTACTGAGGGGCATCTGGCTTGGCTCCAGATTCGTGCTATGACAAATTGTGCTGCGATGAACATTATTGTGCTGGTGGCATTACTGTGATTTTGTTTGTGGTCTTTTGGATAGATACCCAAAAGTGGGGCTGCTGGGTCATAGGGGAGTTCTATATTTAGCCTTCTGAGGAATCTCCATACTGCTTGCCAGAGTGTCTGAACCAGTTTACATTCCCACCAACAATGGATTAGGGTTCCCTTTTGGCCACATCCCCTCCAGCAATTGTTATTGTTAGTTTTCTTTATATGGGACATTCTTACTGGGTGAGATGGAATCTCAGTGTTGTTTTGATATGCATTCCTTTCATGGCCTGTGATGTAGGGCATTTTTTCATATGTCTCTTGGCCATTCTCATTTCCTCATCAGAGAAGTCTCTTTGTAAGTCTTTAGCCCACTTGATGAGGGGGCTATTGGTTCTTTGCGGTTTTGTTTTGAAAGAAGGTAATTTTTTAGTTCTGCATATATTTTAGATATGAGGCCTTTGTCTGTTGAATGTCCAGTAAAGATCTTCTCCCAGTCTGTGGGCTTTCTGTTTATCTTGCGAGCTATGTCACTTGCCGTGCAGAAGCTCTGCAGTTTGATGCAGTCCCATTTGTCCAACCTTTCTTTGATTTGTAGCGTTTCTGGGTCTTTGTTAAGGAAGTTCCGTCCCGTGCCAAGGAGCCCAAGTATTTCTCCTACTCCTTCCTTTAGTGTTTTCAGGGTGTCTGTTATGATTTCGAAGTCTTTAATCCATCTGGAATTGATTTGGGTGCCGGGTGACATATAAGGATCTAGTTTCAGTTTGTTGCATGTGTTGAGCCAGTTTTGCCAGCACCACTTGTTAAAGAGGATATCTTTCTTCCATACTATTGTTTTAGCTCCTTTATCAAAGATTAAGTAGGCATAGTTCTGTGGGTTCATTTCTGGGTCTTCAATTCTGTTCCATTGGTCTTCAGGCCTGTTCTGGTGCCCATACCAAGCTGTTTTTATTACTATAGCTTTATAATACAGCTTGAAGTTGGGTATTGTTATTCCTCCAGCACTGTTCTTTCTGCCTAGGATTGTTTTTGCTATTCTAGGTCTTTTATTGTTCCATTTGAATTTCTGGATTGCTTCCTCTATTTCATTAAAAAATGGTGGTGGGATATTAATGGGTATTGCATTGAATTTGTAGATAGCCTTTGGCAATATTGCCATTTTGATTATATTAATCCTCCCAATCCAGGAGCATGGGAGGATTTTCCATTTCCTTACTTCTGACTTAATTTCAATTTTCAAGCTTTTAAAGTTCTTATATCTAGTTTAAAGGCAAGAGAACCAGTAACCGGGTACTAGACACCTAGGTGCCCATATTCTTAGCTGCTCTGGAGGCTAAGATCTGAGTATTGTGGATCAAAGTCAGTGTGGGCAGGAAAGTCTGTGAGACCCTTATCTGCAATTAACCACTAAGAAGCCAGAAGCTGAGCTCTGGCTCAAATGGTAGAATAGTAGCCTTGAGCATAAAAGCTCAGGGGCAGCAATCAGAATCCTGGGTTCAAGTCCCAAAACTGGCACCAAAAAAAAAAAAATGACAAAGCCAACTACTTACTGACAACAAAGAGCTCATTCATCTAAGCATGGACCTAGAATTCTAAACACTAACCCATTACTCTTCTTACTAGATACTCATCTCCTGAAATCAAAAAGGCTTAGGGTCCTTTTTCCTATTTATTTAGCCCAGGTAGCCTCAGTATTTTCTCAAAAAGAATCAAGATTTTCTTTTGGTAAATTAGACCATTTGAACCAAATGATGGTAAATTAGAAAGGTATGTGAATTTTAGCTATTCCAAACTATCAAAAACACACAGTAACCCAGTTTCCTTGCTCACAAATAACTTTGTTGATAGATGAGAATCGGATACTCATTGGAGCCATTTTAATGAACCCGTAAGATTTAAGAATAATTCATATACTAAAGTATTTCAAAACAGTTCACTTGAAACACTTAAGTTATAAATTTTTGTAATTTAATGTATTTGTTTCTTTTTAGAAAACTCTATTAGATAGAAAGATGAAAGGTGAAGTTGAATCTCATCTTGATCAAATTGTACCACATAAAGTGTTAGCATTGGAATTAGGATAATTTGCTATGTTGCACTTATTTACAGTTTTATTTTCCCTATTTTTAGATGTTAAGATTGACTTTTAATTGCAGAGAATAAGATTATTGCCTTTATATAATCAAACTTCTAATATGTATCGAGCCTTTGGTGGACAAAGTCTAGCTCATGAACGCACTCATTATCAAAGGAGATGCATTATGCTTTGGGATGTGGGAAGATAATGGGGTATTATCACGACATGAATCTTGGATTTCAGTTATATATATGCATATATTCGTATGTATATATACATATATATACACATATGTATACACACATATATATAGACACATATGTATATGTGCATATATAGAGAGAAAGTTTATTAGGAGAGAGCACATGTAAAGAATTACAATGTATGAGGATCATTGTGTTTCATAAAAGAAGTCCATGAACAGCATTCTATGAGACTTGGGAGAAAAGAGTTGTTACTGTTGCCTGAGAAAGGTTCATGGATATCTGTCTGGAGGTGCTGGCATTTGATCTCTGATCTTAAAGCCAAACTAGATTTGAACAAGAGAGTCTTTGAGGGTTTCAGTCATGCCTATGAATTAAAGTGGGTAAATGATCTAGTCTTTACACAATGTCTCACACCAAGTAGAGTGTCAATAAATGCATGAGGGGGGCTGGGGCTATAGCCTAGTGGCATGAGTGCCTGCCTCGGATACAGAAGGCCCTAGGTTCGATTCCCCAGCACCACATATGCAGAAAACGGCCAGATGCGGTGCTGTGGCTCAAGTGGCAGAGTGCTAGCCTTGAGCGGGAAGAAGCCAGGGACAGTGCTCAGGCCCTGAGTCCAAGGCCCAGGACTGGCCAAAAAAAAAATAAAAAAATAAAAATAAATGTATGAGGATTAAGTGCATAATCTGCAAGTTGACTGTTACTGCCTGCTTGTCTGCCTTGTGAATGATGTCAGAGAAGTCACTGGAGAACATTTTCCCAAGAGCTAACTTGCACAATGTTTCTTCACTTACCAAGGGCTTTAACTGCTTTGCTTCCCCGTATTCCAATTCTCATAAACATTGGCCACCATGCTTTGTCTCTAAAACATGGTGCAGCTGCTGGGTGGTCCTTCTACCGACCCCTAACAGAGTCAGCTGTTCACCAGAGAGTAGGATTGATGTCTGACCAACAGATGATCCCGTGCAGGGAATGAAAGGAGAGGAGGGGCTGCTGGGAGGCAATTTGTGCAGTGGCTTGGCTTGATTGTATTAAACGGGTAGAGATGGATGGAAGCTTAGTTTCAAGCCAGTTCTGAAGATAGGTAATTTGTGTCAAATAGTTCTGAAGTGCTGTATCCATGGAGGGAAGTGGAGTGGAGAGCCGAGTCCAGTGCCATTATAGATTACATGCTTACAGCCTGGGTAGCAATGAGATTTTAACCTTCACGTAGGACCCAGATATTCATGACCCATGTCATCAATAGACCAAGGTTGGTATAGGTTAAAAAACTTCAAACTACCTTAGCCAAGGACTAGACCAGTCATCGTTTTAACAATTCTGTAGGATGTGTGAAAGGGGAAGATGATTTTGACAGGAAGACCGTAAGTGCTTTCTCAGGTGTTTCCCCTCTCTCTAGCATTTGTCTCTCTGAGTGTTCTTCCTTGCTCAAACTTACATTCTCTTTTATGACATTTTTCTTGATTGTCTTCTTTTTCGCTGGTCTCTTCCCCTCAGAATCCTTTCTTCCTTGGGCTGGCAAGAACAGCCCCCATGAATTTTACTGGATCTCTCTCTCTCTCTTTCTCTCTCTTTTTTTAATGTCTTGATATTGACGTTGTCCTCTGTTTGGAAGAAACTTCTGTGTTGACTTTCACCTCTGGGGTTTTGAGTTGTAGTTACAGGGTGGTCATCCCAAATAAAATGTGTTAGTGTCACCTTCTACATCATACCTCCAAGACTGAATCTATTGGCTCATTCTATTCCTCCTGATAGCCGCCTACTGTTTTATTTTCTGTCTTGCTGTCATCCAGTTCATGCTTTTCTATAAGTCTTACATTTGTTACTTATATTTTTTTACTATCCTTGTGACGTAATTCCTTTCTTTTTTTCTTTTTTTTCAAATTTTTATTATTAAACTGATGTACAGAGGTTACAGTTTCATACATTAGGCATTGGATACATTTGTTGTACTGTTTGTTACCTTGTTCCTCAAACCCCACTCCACTCTCCCCCTTACCCTTTCCCCCCCTGAGTTGTTCAGTTCACTTACACCAAACATTTTTGCACGTATTGCTTTTGTATTTGTTTGTCTTTTTTTACCCTGTGTCTCTCAATTTTGGTATTCCCTTTCAATTTCCTAGTTCCAATACCAGTATACACGGTTTCCAATATACTCAGATAAATTACAGAGATAGTGTAGGTACAACCACAGGAAGGTGATACAAGAACATCATCAATAGTAGAAGCTACAGATACACATGGGACATTGAAAGTAGTTACAACTGTGATATAACAATTGTATCCATAACATGGAGTTCATTTCACTTAGCATCATCTTATGTGTTCATAAGGGTATAGCAATTGGGCCTTGTGATGCTCTGCTATAACTTGCCTAAACCTGTACTAATTATTCCCAATAAGGGAGACCATAGTGTTCATGTTTCTTTGGGTCTGTCTCACTTCATTTAGTATAATTTTTTCCAAGTCCTTCCATTTCCTTACAAATGGCATTTGTTACTTCTAAAGGCCTTGTAGTTATTCCCAATCAGCATTGTATATAGCTTTATTTAGGCTCAAATGACAACTTCTGGGCTATTATGTCTAGTAATCTCTGAGCTGGTGTGTGTGTGTGTGTGTGTGTGTGTGTGTGTGTGAGTGTGTGTGTGTGTGTGTGTGCTCTTGAGGTTTGAACTAGGGCCTGGGCACTATAGCTGAGCATTTTTGTTCAAGTCCAGCGCTGTGCCATTGGAGCCCCAGCTCCCCTTTTGCTTTCTGATGATTAATTAGACGTGAGTCTCATGGGCTTTTCTGCCCAGGCTGGCTTCAAATTGTGATCTGCATATCTCAGCATTCTGAGTAGGTTCATTACAGGTATGGACCATAGGCACACTACTTTTTGTTTTCAACAGACAAGAGCTGATTATTGAGGAACACTGAGGAGAACTCTTACTTTTGAGCTGGTTTTGATTGCATTTTTTTTCTTCTTAAAAACCTGAATTGACTGCTTTTCCTTTAGTCCTTCCTGGTCTGATACTAAAAGCCTTTCACAATGGAGCTCCTTTCCATATTCCCAGATTTCCCTCTGTTCTTTTCTTTTTTTCCCCTCTGTGATTTGTTCCCGCTAGTATGGAACACGCAAACAGCCTTCTAACTTCAGGCCTCTTGGAGGCCAGTTCAGATACTGGTCTTCCTGTCCAAAATTAATTTCTTCTTCCCCTGAACCTTTAGGTTACTTTCTAATGATAGCCCTTATTTCCCTTATTCTGCCCTTATTTCCAGGGCTGACTTTTGTGTACTTTTTGTGTCAACTTCTTGAAGGTTTGGCTTCATTTTGGTTTTGTGTTTCTGTCCTTCCTACACCATAAGACAGAGTCCCTGATGATTTAATAAGTTTGTAAAAAATATGTAAACTCATGGAGAAGTTTAATAGTGTCTACTCAGAAGAAATGAGGAGATAGCACGGTAGTTTCAGTCCGATAGAAACATTGAATTGGGAATCACTTTAATCCTAAAATATATCTAAAATCTTAAGATTTGTTAGTCAAGTATGCACTCAGAATTATGTTAAATTAAGTCATTTGTATCATTAGAGCTAAATCATTATACACTTAGAAGGAAAATCCAAACAGTGACTCCTCTCAAAACCATTTCAGAGAAAGCCAGAATGTTTTGAGATAGGATAGTATTCAACTATCACTGATGAGAATACCTTTTCTTCTTACATTGATTGGGTATTTACTAGTCAAAAACTCCTTATGTAAATAAAAACAACTTAGTCTCCAGAGTTTACCTTTACTTTATTTGCTTATTGCTAGAATTTGCAGTTCTCCATATCTACCACAGTTATATCACCTTATAATTTGGATTTCATATCTTTGTAAACCTTACAAAATTTGATGTTTGTATGCATTAACTTGAAGACCATTGGAATATTGATAGTTATACGAATCATTGTTTAAAACATTAATTCTGAGAAGACAGAAATTTTGAAATAATGCTGTCGTGGAATCCATTTTTGTGCTTAAAGAAAGTTTTCCTGTGACTTTGGATGCCCTTATCATAGTTAGTACTCATTTCGAGTATTATTTATGCTTTTATTCAATCCAACTTTTTTTAGTATTTAATAAAATGCAATTAGCAGATCATCTGTTATAAAATGGTAGCTGTCAGCCCAGCGTTTGCATACTTCAGTTCCCCATGGGCCAGAAAACATGACTTTCATTCTGTAGCCTTAGCCTTGACCCTGCCTGCTACAATGCCTTCTTTCTTCTGGTAGAAACACCTGCACAATGCAAGTCATCCTGTCAGTCTTCCTCCAGCCCTTGTGTTACAGTGTCATAGTTGATGTTCACAGGACCTCTGGAGCCACAAATCCCTCCCATGGCCATTCTGCTGGGGCTGGCTTGGGCCATGTTTCTAGGTAAATATAATTTCCACCTCCCCTCCTGCTCCATCCCTCCCACATCCTGGCTGAACCCGTGGGGAGAGCTTGCCCACCGCCTCAGCCCTTGCCAGACTTGGAAGCGGCCAGTGTCTGGATCTGCCACCTCTCTCGCCCTCCATGTCATCTGTCTTCCTGACAGCACAAGGGAGATACAAGAAAAACAGGTCAGCGGATCCGGGCATTTCCTCCCTGGGCAGGTTTCCACTTACCTCTTGTCTGCCCTCTTGCCTTGGCCCTCTCGCCCAGATCACTGCCTGCTACTTCCTGCTATTGGGCAGCCAAGGATTATACTGGCTATTGGCAGGAGCTGGCAATCCTGGTGCCCGTGGCTCACAGCCATATGTTTTAGGCTCCTTCAGGAAGCTCTGCTAAGACACCAGGGAAAGGGATATCTGACCCTTCCCTGCCGTGACCAAGGCACACTAGCACCCAGCAATGATATCATAGGCAGCATCATCACTGTCATGCAGATCACCAAGAGCAGAGGCAGCTTGGCATCAAGTACGGAGACCTTTGTGTAGAGGACAGCACAAGAGGGGAGCCTTCGCCATATGACTGGTTTCCGGGAACTTCAAAAAACAAGTAACGTGTAAACACTTTGAACTCCCTCTGTCCAACCTCATACCTGACACACTCCTGCAACCGCACATGAAAAAAAATTCCTCACAGGCGAGCCGACTCTCTCTCTCTCTCTCTCTCTCTCTCCTCCCCGCCACCCCCACATGCTCACTATAACACACTGTGCCGGGTCCTCCTGGATCTACATCCACAACCTATTTACACATATGCAGACATAGGCTTAGGAAGCACACTCTTGTACAGCATCAGGAACACACGCATGTAGGCAAGCAGGGGCACACACACGCACACGTGAGCGCACCCAGTACACAGTGGCTTGGAAGGTGCTAAGGGGTTTTCGAGGACTGTGTCCTACTTGCTCAAGTCCAGGGTGTTGTTCTTGTGGTGGGCGTGGCTAAGGAGCCCAGCGCTGCTTACTGGCCAGTCCATTGGCACTTGGGCCTCCCCCTGCTGTCCTCACCAGTCTCCCATTCCCTGAACCATGCAGCTTCAGAGACCTGGGTAGCAACAAACTCTTCGGGAAAGCAATCAAGGCAGAAATGTCAATGTAACAGGACCACATGATTACGCCCCAGTAGTGCCCCAACCAAGGATGGCATTCGTTACCCCTCAGGTCTACACCCTAAAGCACAGCGCTTGCACGCAGAGAATGGGGCAGGCCTGTGCCCAGAATCCCTTGCCTCTTCTCCCTTCTACTTGGTCCCAGGGTGGTGGGGCGCCCAACCTGGCCTTCCTAGCCACCACTGCCATTCTGCAGCTGAGTTCCTGAGGCTTGTCCCCTGCACACATACCTCCTTTGCTGATAACTCCCTCCGAGTTCTCTCTCCTAGCCCTCCTGTCCCTGCCTTGCTGCTCTGGACTGCTTTCAACTCACACATGCCTCTGCATCACTGCCTCTTTGCCTCTGCCTCTGCTTCCCAATTTCCCCCTCCTCCTCTTGAGGTTCACAGGCTCCCCATGTACCTCTTCACTTCTTCTGGGGAAATTACAACTGCCTCACCTCTGGCCTAGCCCTTCTTATCTTCTCCAAATCTCCCTCTGCTCTCACCCTCTGCACACCTGGGATCTCTCAGTCCTCTGGTGAACACCAATCCCATTTATCTAATCTGTTGTCTGCCTGCTCTGTGCCCAAGCCCCTCTGCTCCTTTTCTGTGCACAGGAGGATTGTGACAAAGGTAGGAGGGAAGCGGCCACTCCTTTCCTGCCTTCTGGTTTTATGACTGACATCCGATTGGTTCTGGAAACGGCCTCTGCCCCCTTGGCCAAGACCACCTGAAGACCTTGCCTGGCTTGCTAGGCAGCAGCCCTGTGTTTTTCTGAGCAGGAAGGACTGCACATATGCGACCCCACTATGCAGAAAAGCCTCCAGGGGGTGGCCGGATGTTTTGTTTCTCCATTCCTTGCCCACTTTGTTGATGTGTGCTTTCATTTGCATTCCCAACAGGAACAGCCTTAAGGGAGGGCTAGTGAGGCTGCTTAGAGGTAGGCAGTTGGTGCTCACAGGCCAGCAGGGCCTCCTGGTGCCTCACTAACAGTGCATTTGCACCTGGGGTGCTGGGAAGCCTCTGGGCAGTGCCCATATGGTTTGGAGCTCTGTGACATGGCCAGGTACTAGGCGCTCCTGCTGACTTGAGCCAGTGTTCCAACTGGAGTTGCCATAGCAAAAAGGACACAGGGCCCCTTGGGGGTTTGCTGTAAGTTCTCACTAGTTCTCACAGGCCTTCGGGATGCACAGGATGTGTAGAGCCGCACATCCCTCCCCTGACCATTCTGCTGGGGAACGGCTTGGGCCAGGGTCCTAGGCAAATACACTTTCCACCTCCCCTCCTGCTCCATCTTCCCACATCCTGGTTGAACCCGTGTGACCACAGCTCCCCACCGCCTCTGCCCTTGCCAGTCCTGGAAGTGGCTGGTGTATGGATCCGCCACCTCTCTCACAATCAACCTCATCTCTCTTGCTCAGAGCATAAGGGAGATACAAGATTAGCAGGTCAGCGAATCTGGGCATCTCCTTTCTGCGCTAGTGTTCTGCTTAACTCTTGTCTTCCCGCTTGCCTTGGCCTCTCTGGCCCAGATCCCTGCCTGCTACTTCCTGCTATTGAGCAGCCAAGGATTTTACTGGCTAGAGGCAGGGAGCTGGCCATCCTGGTGCCCGTGGCTCACAGCCATATGTTTAAGGCTCTTGCAGGAAGCTCTGCTAAGACACTAGGGAAAGTGATATCTGACCCTTCCCTGCCTCGACCAAGGCACACTAGCACCCAGCAACAGTATTCATAGGCGTTCATTGTCACTGTCATGCAGATCTCCAAGAGCAAAGGCAGCTAGGTATCCCGGGCCTCAAGTCCGGAGACCTTTGTGCAGAGGACAGCACAAAAGGGGAGACTTTGCCAAATGAATTGGTGTCTGGGAACTTCAAATAAGCAAGTAAACATGCACACAATTGGAACTCCTATGTCCAACCTCATACATGACACACTCATACAACCACACATGAACAAAGAATTCCTCATAGGCGAGATGACTCTCTCTCTCTCTTTCTCTTTCTCCCTTCCCGCCACCTCCACATGCTCACTCATAACACACTGTGCCGTGTCCTCCTGGATCTACATCCACATACCTATTTACACATACACAGACTTTGGCTTAGTAAGCACACCCATGTACAGCATCAGGAACAAACACACACTCATGTAAGCAAACACGGGCACACATATGCACATTCGAGCGCACCCAGTACACAGTGGCTTGGAAGGTGCTAAAGGGTTTCCGGGGACTGTCCTACTTGCTCAAGTCAAGGGTGATATTCTTGTGGTGGGCGTGGCTAAGGAGCCCAGCGCTGCTTACTGGCCAGTCCATTGGCACTTGTGCCTCCCGCTGCTTTCCTCACCAGTATCCCGTTCCCTCAACCATGCAGCTTGGGTGACCCTGGGTAGCAACAAACTTTGGGGGGAAAGAAATCAAGGGAGAAATGGGGAATGCAACAGGACCACAGGATTAGGCCCCCAGTAGTGCCCCAACCTGGGAAGGCATTCATTACCGCTCAGGTCTACACCAAGAAGCATGGAGCTGCAAGCAGAGAGCGGGGCAGGCCTGTGTGCCAGAATCCCTTGCCTCTTCTTCCTTCTCTTGGTCCCAAGTGGTGGGGGTGCCATCGTGATCGTCCAACCTCGCCTTTCTTGTATGGTGCAAGTCAGTTCGCTTTTTGGCAGGAACTGACCAGGAGGGCCTCCTAACGGAGGCTCAACCTGCCCACCTTGATCTTGGGTCTGCTACTTTTGCTTCTTCACAGGAGCCAGCGGATCAGCTTAGGAGATCTCCATTTTGTAAGTCTTTTAAATATCAGGCCTGTTGTGTATTGTTTCTTCTGTTTATTGGAATTGTTTTACCTCTTGTTATTTTGTGGACTGCACAACTGACGAGACTGATAGGCATGGGCAACGTCCCTTCCACTCCCGTGGACTTGACTTTAGCCCACTGGAAGGAAGTTACTCACAATAATAGTGTAGAGATCAAGAAACGAAAGTGGGTGACTCTCTGCTCTTCTGAGTGGCTCACTTTCAAGATGGGTGGCCACCAGAAGGGACTTTTCACTTGAGTACAATTCTCAAAGTAGAGGACTATGTTTTTAATTCCTTACATAGTCACTTCGAAAAAGTTGGTAGATATCACCTTCTCTGGGCCCCTCCCGTGAGTCCGTCCCTTCTCCTTTTGTGTGAAAACTCATTTTGTTTTTTTAAACACAAAGAGAAGTTCCACCACCTGTCACTCATGGTCTCAATTCTTGTGGTAATACTCAGTTAGCTGCTGTTACTGTGGTGGCACTTACTAAAAACTTCATAGAGTATATTAATCAGCTATAATGTCATGATAGTATTACCATATTACTGTACTGTATAGAAAACAGATACACAGCAGATAGTGCTTAGAAAATTTCTAAGTACTGTATGT
>NW_025959313.1:0-27470 GCF_023159225.1 Perognathus longimembris pacificus | reverse complement strand
AATGTACTGGGAACTCCTCCGAAGAATCTGAGTTGTGGTGAGGGGAGAGAGATAAAAGCTCATTTAGGAACGACATGAACATGCTGCGTAGGTAGCTGTTTATCAGTTAATACCTCCACTGAGATTAAGAAAAGCAGTAGCTTAATAAATTAAGTACTTCCTGGTATGGTTACTGTACTGGTAACTCCCCAAAGGAATCTGGATTGTGGTGAGGGAACAGAGAAAAAAGCTCATTTAGGACCTGCACTTACGAAAGAGGTAGGCAGCTGTATATCAGGGAGTAAACCTTCTGAGAATCAAAACAGCTGGGGCTTGTTAAGGTAATTACACAGGGGAAAGGATAATGTACTGGGAACTCAGAAGAATCTGATTTGTGGTGAGGGGAGAGAGATAAAAGCTCATTTAGGAACGACATGAACATGCTGCGTAGGTAGCTGTGTATCAGTAAATATCTCCACTGAGATTAAGAAAAGCAGTAGCTTAATAAATTAAGTACTTCCTGGTATGGTTACTGTAATGGTAACTCCCCAAAAGAATCTGGATTATGGTGAGGAAACAGAGAAAAAAACTCATTTAGGACCTGCACTTTCGAAGGGGGTAGGCAGCTGTATATCAGGGAGTAAACCTTCTGAGAATAAAAACAGCTGGAGCTTGTTAAGGTAATTACACAGGGGAAAGGATAATGTACTGGGAACTCCTCCGAAGAATCTGAGTTGTGGTGAGGGGAGAGAGATAAAAGCTCATTTAGAAACGACATGAACATGCTGCGTAGGTAGCTGTTTTTCAGTTAATATCTCCACTGAGATTATGAAAAGCAGTAGCTTAATAAATTAAGTACTTCCTGGTATGGTTACTGTACTGGTAACTCCCCAAAGGAATCTGGATTGTGGTGAGGGAACAGAGAATAATGCTCATTTAGGACCTGCACTTACGAAAGGGGTAGGCAGCTGTATATCAGGGAGTAACCTTCTGAGAATAAAAACAGCTGGAGCTTGTTAAGGTAATTACACAGAGGAAAGGATAATGTACTGGGAACTCCTCAGAAGAATCTGATTTGTGGTGAGGGGAGAGCGATAAAAGCTCATTTAGGAACGACATGAACATGCTGCGTAGGTAGCTGTTTATCAGTAAATATCTCCTCTGAGATTAAGAATAGCAGTAGCTTAATAAATTAAGTACATCCTTGTGTGGGTACTGTACTGGTAACTCCCCAAAAGAATCTGG
The DNA here is from genome assembly GCF_023159225.1 of Perognathus longimembris pacificus. NCBI lineage: Eukaryota > Metazoa > Chordata > Mammalia > Rodentia > Heteromyidae > Perognathus > Perognathus longimembris. The sequence continues at coordinate 26,246 of NW_025959313.1, read as the reverse complement.
ATTGTGGTGAGGGAACAGAGAAAAAAGCTCATTTAGGACCTGCACTTACGAAGGGGGTAGGCAGCTGTATATCAGGGAGTAAACCTTCTTCGAATAAAAACAGCTGGAGCTTGTTAAGGTAATTACACAGGGGAAAGGATAATGTACTGGGAACTCCTCCGAAGAATCTGATTTGTGGTGAGGGGAGAGAGATAAAAGCTCATTTAGGAACGACATGAACATGCTGCGTAGGTAGCTTTTTATCAGGAAATATCTCCACTGAGATTAAGAAAAGCAGTAGCTTAATAAATTAAGTACTTCCTGGTATGGTTACTGTACTGGTAACTCCCCAAAAGAATCTGGATTGTGGTGAGGGAACAGAGAAAAAAGCTCATTTAGGACCTGCACTTACGAAGGGGGTAGGCAGCTGTATATCAGGGAGTAAACCTTCTGAGAATAAAAACAGCTGGAGCTTGTTAAGGTAATTACACAGGGGAAAGGATAATGTACTGGGAACTCCTCAGAATAATCTGATTTGTGGTGAGGGGAGAGAGATAAAAGCTCATTTAGGAACGACATGAACATAATGCGTAGGTAGCTGTTTATGAGTAAATATCTCCACTGAGATGAAGAAAAGAAGTAGCTTAATAAATCAATTACTTCCTGGTATGGTTACTGTACTGGTGACTCCCCAAATGAATCTGGATTGTGGTGAGGGAACAGAGAAAAAAGCTCATTAGGACCTGCACTTTCGAAGGGGGTAGGCAGCTGTTTATCAGGGAGTAAACCTTCTGAGAATTAAAACAGCTGGAGCTTGTTAAGGTAATTACACAGGGGAAAGGAAAATGTACTGGGAACTCCTCAGAAGAATCTGATTTGTGATGAGGGGAGAGAGATAAAAGCTCATTTAAGAACGAAATGAACATGCTGCGTACGTAGCTGTTTATCAGTAAATATCTCCACTGAGATTAAGAAAAGCAGTAGCTTAATAAATTAAGTACTTCCTGGTATTGTTACTGTACTGGTAACTCCCCAAAAGAATCTGGATTGTGGTGAGGGAACAGAGAAAAAAGCTCATTTAGGACCTGCACTTACGAAGGGGGTAGGCAGCTGTATATCAGGGAGTAAACCTTCTGCGAATAAAAAAACCTGGAGTTTGTTAAGGTAAATACACAGGGGAAAGGATACTGTACTGGGAACAATTCAGAAGAATCTGATTTGTGATGAGGGGAGAGAGATAAAAGCTCATTTAGGAACGACATGAACATGCTGCGTAGGTAGCTGTTTATCAGTAAATATCTCCACTGAGATTAAGAAAAGCAGTAGCTTAATAAATTAAGTACTTCCTGGTATGGTTATTGTACTGGTAACTCCCCAAAGAATCTGGATTGTGGTGAGGGAACAGAGAAAAAAGCTCATTTAGGACCTGCACTTTCGAAGGGGGTAGGCAGCTGTATACCAGCGAGTAAACCTTCTGAGAATAAAAACAGCTGGAGATTGTTAAGGTAATTACACAGGGGAACGGATAATGTACTGGGAACTCCTCAGAAGAATCTGATTTGTGGTGAGGGGAGAGAGATAAAAGCTCATTTAGGAACGACATGAACATGCTGGGTACGTAGCTGTTTATCAGTAAATATCTCCACTGAGATTAAGAAAAGCAGTAGCTTAATAAATTAAGTACTTCCTGGTATGGTTACTGTACTGGTAACTCCCCAAAAGAATCTGGATTGTGGTGAGGGAACAGAGAAAAAAGCTCATTAGGACCTGCACTTACGAAGGGGGTAGGCAGCTGTATATCAGGGAGTAAACCTTCTGAGAATAAAAACAGCTGGAGCTTGTTAAGGTAATTACACAGGGGAAAGGATAATGTACTGGGAACTCCTCAGAAGAATCTGATTTGTGGTGAGGGGAGAGAGAAAAAAGCTCATTTAGGAACGACATGAACATGCTGCGTAGGAAGCTGTTTATCAGTAAATATCTCCACTGAGATTAAGAAAAGCAGTAGCTTAATAAATTAAGTACTTCCTGGTATGGTTACTGTACTGGTAACTCCCCAAAAGAATCTGGATTGTGGTGAGGGAACAGAGAAAAAAGTTAATTTAGGACCTGCACTTTCGAAGGGGGTAGGCAGCTGTATATCAGGGAGTAAACCGTCTGAGAATAAAAAAACCTGGAGCTTGTTAAGGTAACTACACAGGGGAAAGAATAATGTACTGGGAACTCCTCAGAAGAATCTGATTTGTGGTGAGGGGAGAGAGATAAAAGCTCATTTAGGAACGACATGAACATGCTGCGTACGTAGCTGTTTATCAGTAAATATCTCCACTGAGATTAAGAAAAGCAGTAGCTTAATAAATTAAGTACTTCCTGGTATGGTTACTGTACTGGTAACTCCCCAAAAGAATCTGGATTGTGGTGAGGGAACAGAGAAAAAACTCATTTAGGACCTGCACTTACGAAGGTTGTAGGCAGCTGTATATCAGGGAGTAAACCTTCTGAGAATAAAAACAGCTGGAGCTTATTAAGGTAATTACACAGGGGAAAGGATAATGTACTGGGAACTCCTTAGAAGAATCTGATTTGTGCTGAGGGGAGAGAGATAAAAGCTCATTTAGGACCTGCACTTACGAAGGGGGTAGGCAGCGGTATATCAGGGAGTAAACCTTCTGAGAAAAAAAACAGCTGGAGCTTGTTAAGGTAATTACACAGGGGAAAGGATAATGTACTGGGAACAATTCAGAAGAATCTGATTTGTGGTGAGGGGAGAGAGATAAAAGCTCATATAGGAACGACATGAACATGCTGCGTACGTAGCTGTTTATCAGTAAATATCTCCACTGAGATTAAGAAAAGCAGTAGCTTAATAAGTTAAGTACTTCCTGGTATGGTTACTGTACTGGTAACTCCCAAAAGAATCTCGATTGTGGTGAGGGAACAGAGAAAAAAGCTCATTTAGGACCTGCACTTACGAAGGGGGTAGGCAGCTGTATATCAGGGAGTAAACCTTCTGCGAATAAAAACACCTGGAGCTTGTTAAGGTAATTACACAGGGGAAAGGATACTGTACTGGGAACAATTCAGAAGAATGTGATTTGTGGTGAGGGGAGAGAGATAAAAGCTCATTTAGGAACGACATGAACATGCTGCGTAGGTAGCTGTTTATCAGTAAATATCTCCACTGAGATTAAGAAAAGCAGTAGCTTAATAAATTAAGTACTTCCTGGTATGGTTATTGTACTGGTAACTCCCCAAAGAATCTGGATTGTGGTGAGGGAACAGAGAAAAAAGCTCATTTAGGACCTGCACTTTCGAAGGGGGTAGGCAGCTGAATACCAGGGAGTAAACATTCTGAGAATAAAAACAGCTGGAGATTGTTAAGGTAATTACACAGGGGAAAGGATAATGTACTGGGAACTCCTCAGAAGAATCTGATTTGTGGTGAGGGGAGAGAGATAAAAGCTCATTTAGGAACGACATGAACATGCTGCGTACGTAGCTGTTTATCAGTAAATATCTCCACTGAGATTAAGAAAAGCAGTAGCTTAATAAATTAAGTACTTCCTGGTATGGTTACTGTACTGGTAACTCCCCAAAGAATCTGGATTGTGGTGAGGGAACAGAGAAAAAAGTTCATTTAGGACCTGCACTTTCGAAGGGGGTAGGCAGCTGTATATCAGGGAGTAAACCGTCTGAGAATAAAAAAACCTGGAGCTTGTTAAGGTAACTACACAGGGGAAAGAATAATGTACTGGGAACTCCTCAGAAGAATCTGATTTGTGGTGAGGGGAGAGAGATTAAAGCTCATTTAGGAACGACATGAACATGCTGCGTACGTAGCTGTTTATCAGTAAATATCTCCACTGAGATTAAGAAAAGCAGTAGCTTAATAAATTAAGTACTTCCTGGTATGGTTACTGTACTGGTAACTCCCCAAAAGAATCTGGATTGTGGTGAGGGAACAGAGAAAAAACTCATTTAGTACCTGCACTTACGAAGGTGGTAGGCAGCTGTATATCAGGGAGTAAACCTTCTGAGAATAAAAACAGCTGGAGCTTATTAAGGTAATTACACAGGGGAAAGAATAATGTACTGGGAACTCCTCAGAAGAATCTGATTTGTGCTGAGGGGAGAGAGATAAAAGCTCATTTAAGACCTGCACTTACGAAGGGGGAAGGCAGCTGTATATCAGGGAGTAAACCTTCTGAGAATAAAAAACAGCTGGAGCTTGTTAAGGTAATTACACAGGGGAAAGGATAATGTACTTGGAACAATTCAGAAGAATCTGATTTGTGGTGAGGGGAGAGAGATAAAAGCTCATTTATGAACGACATGAACATGCTGCGTAGGAAGCTGTTTATCAGTAAATATCTCAACTGAGATTAAGAATAGCAGTAGCTTAATAAATTAAGTACTTCCTGGTATGATTACTGTACTGGTAACTCCCCAAAGAATCTGGATTGTGGTGAGGGAACAGAGAAAAAAGCTCATTTAGACCTGCACTTACGAAGGGGGTAGGCAGCTGTATATGAGGGAGTAAACCTTCAGAGAATAAAAAAAGCTGGAGCTTGTTAAGGTAATTACACAGGGGAAAGGATAATGTACTGGGAACAATTCAGAAGAATCTGATTTGTGGTGAGGTGAGAGAGTAAAAGCTCATTTAAAAACGACAAGAAAATGCTGCGTAGGTAGCTGTTTATCAGTTAATATCTCCACTGAGATTAAGAAAAGCAGTAGCTTAATAAATTAAGTACTTCCTGGTATTGTTACTGTCCTGGTAACTCCCCAAAAGAATCTGGATTGTGGTGAGGGAACAGAGAAAAAAGCTCATTTAGGACCTGCACTTTCGAAGGGGGTAGGCAGCTGTATATCCGGGAGTAAACCTTCTGAGAATAAAAACAGCTGGAGCTTGTTAAGGTAATTACACAGGGGAAAGGCTAATGTACTGGGAACTCCTCAGAAGAATCTCATTTGTGGTGAGGGGAGAGAGATAAAAGCTCATTTAAGAACGACATGAACATGCTGGGTACATAGCTGTTTATCAGTAAATATCTCAACTGAGATTAAGAAAAGCAGTAGCTTAAAAAATTAAGTACTTCCTGGTATGGTTACTGTACTGGTAACTCCCCAAAGAATCTGGATTGTGGTGAGGGAACAGAGAAAAAAGTTCATTTAGGACCTGCACTTTCGAAGGGGGTAGGCAGCTGTATATCAGGGAGTAAACCGTCTGAGAATAAAAAAACCTGGAGCTTGTTAAGGTAACTACACAGGGGAAAGAATAATGTTACTGGGAACTCCTCAGAAGAATCTGATTTGTGGTGAGGGGAGAGAGATAAAAGCTCATTTAGGAACGACCAAGAACATGCTGCGTACGTAGCTGTTTATCAGTAAATATCTCCACTGAGATTAAGAAAAGCAGTAGCTTAATAAATTAAGTACTTCCTGGTATGGTTACTGTACTGGTAACTCCCCAAAAGAATCTGGATTGTGCTAGGGAACAGAGAAAAAACTCATTTAATACCTGCACTTACGAAGGTGGTAGGCAGCTGTATATCAGGGAGTAAACCTTCTGAGAATAAAAACAGCTGGAGCTTTTTAAGGTAATTACACAGGGGAAAGAATAATGTACTGGGAACTCCTCAGAAGAATCTGATTTGTGCTGAGGGGAGAGAGATAAAAGCTCATTTAAGACCTGCACTTACGAAGGGGGAAGGCAGCTGTATATCAGGGAGTAAACCTTCTGAGAATAAAAACAGCTGGAGCTTGTTAAGGTAATTACACAGGGGAAAGGATAATGTACTTGGAACAATTCAGAAGAATCTGATTTGTGGTGAGGGGAGAGAGATAAAAGCTCATTTATGAACGACATGAACATGCTGCGTAGGAAGCTGTTATCAGTAAATATCTCCACTGAGATTAAGAATAGCAGTAGCTTAATAAATTAAGTACTTCCTGGTATGATTACTGTACTGGTAACTCCCCAAAGAATCTGGATTGTGGTGAGGGAACAGAGAAAAAAGCTCATTTAGACCTGCACTTACGAAGGGGGTAGGCAGCTGTATATGAGGGAGTAAACCTTCAGAGAATAAAAAAAGCTGGAGCTTGTTAAGGTAATTACACAGGGGAAAGGATAATGTACTGGGAACAATTCAGAAGAATCTGATTTGTGGTGAGGTGAGAGAGTAAAAGCTCATTTAAAAACGACATGAAAATGCTGCGTAGGTAGCTGTTTATCAGTAAATATCTCCACTGAGATTAAGAAAAGCAGTAGCTTAATAAATTAAGTACTTCCTGGTATTGTTACTGCCCTGGTAACTCCCCAAAAGAATCTGGATTGTGGTGAGGGAACAGAGAAAAAGCTCATTTAAGACCTGCACTTTCGAAGGGGGTAGGCAGCTGTATATCAGGGAGTAAACCTTCTGAGAATAAAAACAGCTGGAGCTTGTTAAGGTAATTACACAGGGGAAAGGCTAATGTACTGGGAACTCCTCAAAAGAATCTCATTTGTGGTGAGGGGAGAGAGATAAAAGCTCATTTAAGAACGACATGAACATGCTGGGTACATAGCTGTTTATCAGTAAATATCTCCACTGAGATTAAGAAAAGCAGTAGCTTAATAAATTAAGTACTTCCTGGTATGGTTACTGTACTGGTAACTCCCCAAAAGAATCTGGATTGTGGTGAGGGGAACAGAGAAATAAGATCATTTAGGACCTGCACTTACGAATGGGGTAGGCAGCTGTATATCAGGGAGTAAACCTTCTGCGAATAAAACAGCTGGAGCTTGTTAAGGTAATTACACAGGGGAAAGGATAATGTACTGGGAACTCCTCAGAAGAATCTGATTTGTGTTGAGGGGAGAGAGATAAAAGCTCATTTAGGAACGACATGAAAATGCTGCGTACGTAGCTGTTTATCAGTAAATATCTCCACTGAGATTAAGAAAAGCAGTAGCTTAAAAAATTATGTACTTCCTGGTATTGTTACTGTACTGGTCACTCCCCAAAAGAAACTGGAATGTGGTGAGGGAACAGAGAAAAATGCTCATTTAGGACCTGCACTTACGAAGGGGGTAGGCAGCTGTATATCAGGGAGTAAACCTTCTGAGAATAAAAACAGCTGGAGCTTGTTAAGGTAATTACACAGGGGAAAGGATAATGTACTGGGAACAATTCAGAAGAATCTGATTTGTGGTGAGGGGAGAGAGATAAAAGCTCATTTAGGAAAGACAGGAACATGCTGCGTAGGTAGCTGTTTATCAGTAAATATCTCCACTGAGATTAAGAAAAGCAGTAGCTTAATAAGTTAAGGACTTCCTGGTATGGTTACTGTACTGGTAACTCCCGAAAGAATCTGGAATGTGGTGAGAGAACAGAGAAAAAAGCTCATTTAGGACCTGCACTTTCGAAGGGGGCAGGCAGCTGTATATCATGGAGTAAACCTTCTGAGAATAAAAACAGCTGGAGCTTGTTAAGGTAATTACACAGGGGAAAGGATAATGTACTGGGAACTCCTCAGAAGAATCTGATTTGTGGTGAGGGGAGAGATAAAAGCTCATTTAGGAACGACATGAACATGCTGCGTAGGTAGCTGTTTATCAGTAAATATCTCCACTGAGATTAAGAAAAGCAGTAGCTTAATAAATTAAGTACTTCCTGGTATTCTTACTGTACTGGTAACTCCCCAAAAGAATCTGGATTGTGGTGAGGGAAGAGAGAAAAAAGCTCATTTAGGACCTGCACTTACGAATGGGGTAGGCAGCTGTATATCAGGGAGTAAACCTTCTTCGAATAAAAAACACCTGGAGCTTGTTAAGGTAATTACACAGGGAAAGGATAATGTACTGGAACAATTCAGAAGAATCTGATTTGTGGTGAGGGGAGAGAGATAAAAGCTCATTTAGGAACGACATGAACATGCTGCGTAGGTAGCTGTTTATCAGTAAATATCTCCACTGAGATTAAGAAAAGCAGTAGCTTCATAAATTAAGGACTTCCTGGTATGGTTACTGTACTGTTAACTCCTCAAAGAATCTGGATTGTGGTGAGGGAACAGAGAAAAAAGCGCATTTAGGACCTGCACTTTCGAAGGGGGTAGGCAGCTGTATATCAGGGAGTAACCCTTCTGAGAATAAGAACAGCTGGAGCTTGTTAAGGTAATTACACAGGGGAAAGGATAATGTACTGGGAACTCCTCAGAAGAATCTGATTTGTGGTGAGTGGAGAGAGATAAAAGCTCATTTAAGACCTGCACTTACGAAGGGGGTAGGCAGCTGTATATCAGGGAGTAAACCTTCTGAGAATAAAAAAAAGGTGGAGCTTGTTAAGGTAATTACACAGGGGAAAGGATAATGTACTTGGAACAATTCAGAAGAATCTGATTTGTGGTGAGGGGAGAGAGATAAAAGCTCATTTATGAACAACATGAACATGCTGCGTAGGTAGCTGTTTATCAGTAAATATCTCCACTGAGATTAAGAATAGCAGTAGCTTAATAAATTAAGTACTTCCTGGTATGATTACTGTACTGGTAACTCCCCAAAGAATGTGGATTGTGGTGAGGAACAGAGAAAAAAGCTCATTTAGGACCTGCACTTACGAAGGGGGTAGGCAGCTGGATATCAGGGAGTAAACCTTCTGAGAATAAAAACAGCTGGAGCTTGTTAAGGTAATTACACAGGGGAAAGGATAATGTACTGGGAACTCCTCAGAACAATCTGATTTGTGGTGAGGGGAGAGAGATAAAAGCTCATTTAGGAACGACATGAACATGCTGCGTAGATAGCTGTTTATCAGTAAATATCTCCACTGAGATTAAGAAAAGCAGTAGCTTAATAAATTAAGTACTTCCTGGTATGGTTACTGTACTGGTCACTCCCCAAGAGAAACTTGAATGTGGTGAGGGAACAGAGAAAAAAGCTCATTTAGGACCTGCACTTACGAAGGGGGTAGGCACCTGTATATCAGGGAGTAAACCTTCTGAGAATAAAAACAGCTGGAGCTTGTTAAGGTAATTACACAGGGGAAAGGATAATGTACTGGGAACAATTCAGAAGAATCTGATTTGTGGTGAGGGGAGAGAGATAAAAGCTCATTTAGGAACGACATGAACATGCTGCGTACGTAGCTGTTTATCAGTAAATATCTCCACTGAGATTAAGAAAAGCAGTAGCTTAATAAGTTAAGTACTTCCTGGTATGGTTACTGTACTGGTAACTCCCCAAAGAATCTGGAATGTGGTGAGAGAACAGAGAAAAAAGCTCATTTAGGACCTGCACTTTCGAAGGGGGCAGGCAGCTGTATATCAGGGAGTAAACCTTCTGAGAATAAAAACAGCTGGAGCTTGTTAAGGTAATTACACAGGGGAAAGGATAATGTACTGGGAACTCCTCAGAAGAATCTAATTTGTGGTGAGGGGAGAGAGGATAAAAGCTCATTTAGGAACGACATGAAAATGCTGCGTAGGTAGCTGTTTATCAGTAAATATCTCCACTGAGATTAAGAAAAGCAGTATCTTAATAAATTAAGTACTTCCTGGTATTGTTACTGTCCTGGTAACTCCCCAAAAGAATCTGGATTGTGGTGAGGGAACAGAGAAAAAAGCTCATTTAGGACCTGCACTTTCGAAGGGGGTAGGCAGTTGTATATCAGGGAGTAAACCTTCTGAGAGTAAAAACAGCTGGAGCTTGTTAAGGTAATTACACAGGGGAAAGGCTAATGTACTGGGAACTCCTCAGAAGAATCTGATTTGTGGTGAGGGGAGAGAGATAAAAGCTCATTTAAGAACGACATGAACATGCTGGGTACATAGCTGTTTATCAGTAAATATCTCCACTGAGATTAAGAAAAGCAGTAGCTTAATAAATTAAGTACTTCCTGGTATGGTTACTGTACTGGTAACTCCCCAAAAGAATCTGGATTGTGGTGAGGGAACAGAGAAAAAAGCTCATTTAGGACCTGCACTTACGAAGGGGGTAGGCAGCTGTATATCATGGAGTAAACATTCTGCGAATAAAAACAGCTGGAGCTTGTTAAGGTAATTACTCAGGGGAAAGGATAATGTACTGGGAACTCCTCAAAAGAATCTGATTTGTGGTGAGGGGAGAGAGATAAAAGCTCATTTAGGAACGACATGAAAATGCTGCGTACGTAGCTGTTTATCAGCAAATATCTCCACTGAGATTAAGAAAAGCAGTAGCTTAATAAGTTAAGGACTTCCTGGTATGGTTACTGTACTGTTAACTCCCGAAAGAATCTGGAATGTGGTGAGAGAACAGAGAAAAAAGCTCATTTAGGACCTGCACTTTCGAAGGGTGCAGGCAGCTGTATATCAGGGAGTAAACCTTCTGAGAATAAAAACAGCTGGAGCTTGTTAAGGTAATTACACAGGGGAAAGGATAATGTACTGGGAACTCCTCAGAAGAATCTGATTTGTGGTGAGGGGGAGAGTGATAAAAGCTCATTTAGGAACGACATGAACATGCTGCTCACGTAGCTGTTTATCAGTAAATATCTCCACTGAGATTAAGAACAGCAGTAGCTTAATAAATTAAGTACTTCCTGGTATGGTTACTGTACTGGTAACTCCCCAAAAGAAACTGGATTGTGGTGAGGGAAGAGAGATAAAAGCTCATTTACGACCTGCACTTACGAAGGGGGTAGGCAGCTGTATATCACGGAGTAAACCTTCTCAGAATAAAAACAGCTGGAGCTTGTTAAGGTAATTAGACAGGGGAAAGGATAATGTACTAGGGAAAAATTCAGAAGAATCTGATTTGTGGTGAGGTGAGAGAATAAAAGCTCATTTAAAAACGACATGAACATGCTGCGTAGGTAGCTGTTTATCAGTAAATATCTCCACTGAGATTAAGAAAAGCAGTAGCTTAATAAATTAAGTACTTCCTGGTATTGTTACTGTCCTGGTAACTCCCCAAAAGAATCTGGATTGTGGTGAGGGAACAGAGAAAAAAAGCTCATTTAGGACCTGCACTTACGAAGGGGGTAGGCAGCTGTATATCAGGGAGTAAACCTTCTGAGAATAAAAACAGCTGGAGCTTGTTAAGGTAATTACACAGGGGAAAGGATAATGTACTGGGGAACAATTCAGAAGAATCTGATTTGTGGTGAGGGGAGAGAGATAAAAGCTCATTTAGGAAAGACAGGAACATGCTGCGTAGGTAGCTGCTTATCAGTAAATATCTCCACTGAGATTAAGAAAAGCAGTAGCTTAATAAGTTAAGGACTTCCTGGTATGGTTACTGTACTGGTAACTCCCGAAAGAATCTGGAATGTGGTGAGAGAACAGAGAAAAAAGCTCATTTAGGACCTGCACTTTCGAAGGGGGCAGGCAGCTGTATATCAGGGAGTAAACCTTCTGAGAATAAAAACAGCTGGAGCTTGTTAAGGTAATTACACAGGGGAAAGGATAATGTACTGGGAACTCCTCAGAAGAATCTGATTTGTAGTGAGGGGAGAGTGATAAAAGCTCATTTAGGAACGACATGAACATGCTGCTCACGTAGCTGTTTATCAGTAAATATCTCCACTGAGATTAAGAAAAGCAGTAGCTTAATAAATTAAGTACTTCCTGGTATGGTTACTGTACTGGTAACTCCCCAAAAGAAACTGGATTGTGGTGAGGGAAGAGAGATAAAAGCTCATTTAGGACCTGCACTTTCGAAGGGGGTAGGCAGCTGTATATCAGGGAGTAAACCTTCTGAGAATAAAAACAGCTGGAGTTTTTTTAAGGTAATTACACAGGGGAAAGCATAATGTACTGGGAACTCCTCAGAAGAATCTGATTTGTGGTGAGGGGGAGAGAGATAAAAGCTCATTTAGGAACGACATGAACATGCTGCGTAGGTAGCTGTTTATCAGTAAATATATCCTCTGAGATTAAGAAAAGCAGTAGCTTAATAAATTAAGTACTTCCTGGTATTGTTACTGTACTGGTAACTCCCCAAAAAGAATCTGGATTGTGGTGAGGGAAGAGAGAAAAAAGCTCATTTAGGACCTGCACTTACGAATGGGGTAGGCAGCTGTATATCAGGGAGGTAAACCTTCTGCGAATAAAAACACCTGGAGCTTGTTAAGGGTAATTACACAGGGGAAAGGATAATGTACTGGGAACAATTCAGAAGAATCTGATTTGTGGTGAGGGGGAGAGAGATAAAAGCTCATTTAGGAACGACATGAACATGCTGCGTAGGTAGCTGTTTATCAGTAAATATCTCCACTGAGATTAAGAAAAGCAGTAGCTTAATAAATTAAGGACTTCCTGGTATGGTTACTGTACTGTTAACTCCTCAAAGAATCTGGGTTGTGGTGAGGGAACAGAGAAAAAAGCTCATTTAGGACCTGCACTTTCGAAGGGGGTAGGCAGCTGTATATCAGGGAGTAACCCTTCTGAGAATAAAAACAGCAGGAGCTTGTTAAGGTAATTACACAGGGGAAAGGATAATGCACTGGGAACTCCTCAGAAGAATCTGATTTGTGGTGAGTGGAGAGAGATAAAAGCTCATTTAAGACCTGCACTTACGAAGGGGGTAGGCAGCTGTATATCAGGGAGTAAACCTTCTGAGAATAAAAACAGCTGGAGCTTGTTAAGGTAATTACACAGGGGAAAGGATAATGTACTGGGAACTCCTCAGAAGAATCTGATTTGTGGTGAGGGGGAGAGTGATAAAAGCTCATTTAGGAACGACATGAACATGCTGCTCACGTAGCTGTTTATCAGTAAATATCTCCACTGAGATTAAGAAAAGCAGTAGCTTAATAAATTAAGTACTTCCTGGTATGGTTACTGTACTGGTAACTCCCCAAAAGAAACTGGATTGTGGTGAGGGAAGAGAGATAAAAGCACATTTAGGACCTGCACTTACGAAGGGGGGTAGGCAGCTGTATATCTGGGAGTAAACCTTCTGAGAATAAAAACAGCTGGAGCTTGTTAAGGTAATTACACAGGGGAAAGGATAATGTACTGGGAAAAATTCAGAAGAATCTGATTTGTGGTGAGGTGAGAGAGATAAAAGCTCATTTATGAACGACATGAACATGTTGCGTAGGTAGCTGTTTATCAGTAAATATCTCCACTGAGATTAAGAAAAGCAGTAGCTTAATAAATAAAGTAGTTCCTGGTATGGTTACTGTACTGGTAACTCCCTAAAGAATCTGGATTGTGGTGAGGGAACAGAGAAAAAAGCTCATTTAGGACCTGCACTTTCGAAGGGGGCAGGCAGCTGTATATCAGGGAGTAAACCTTCTGAGAATAAAAACAGCTGGATCTTGTTAAGGTAATTACACAGGGGAAAGGATAATGTACTGGGCACTCCTCACAAGAATCTGATTCGTGGTGAGGGGGAGAGAGATAAAAGCTCATTTAGGAACGACATGAACATGCTGCGTACGTAGCTGTTTATCAGTAAATATCTCCACTGAGATTAAGAAAAGCAGTAGCTTAATAAATTAAGTACTTCCTGGTATGGTTACTGTACTGGTAAGTCCCCAAAAGAATCTGGATTGTGGTGAGGGAACAGAGAAAAATGCTCAATTAGGACCTTCACTTACGAAGGGGGTAGGCAGCTGTATATCAGCTAGTAAACCTTCTGAGAATAAACACAGCTGGAGCTTGTTAAAGTAATTACACAGGGGGAAAGGATAATGTACTGGGAACTCCTCAGAAGAATCTGATTTGTGGTGAGGGGTGAGAGATAAAAGCTCATTTAGGAACGACATGAACATGCTGCGTAGGTAGCTGTTTATCAGTAAATATCTCCACTGAGATTAAGAAAAGCAGTAGCTTAATAAATTAAGTACTTCCTGGTATGGTTACTGTACTGGTCACTCCCCAAAAGAATCTGGATTGTGGCGAGGGAACAGAGAAAAAAGCTCATTTAGGACCTACACTTACGAAGGGGGTAGGCAGCTGTATATCAGGGAGTAAACCTTCTGAGAATAAAAATAGCTGGAGCTTGTCAAGGTACTTACACAGGGGAAAGGATAATGTACTGGGAACTCCTCAGAAGAATCTGATTTGTGGTGAGGGGGAGAGAGATAAAAGCTCATTTATGAACGACATGAACATGCTACGTAGGTAGCTGTCTATCAGTAAATATCTCCACTGAGATTAAGAAAAGCAGTAGCTTAATAAACTAAGTACTTCCTGGTATGGTTACTGTACTGGTAACTCCCCAAAAGAATCTGGATTGTGGAGAGGGAACAGAGAAAAAAAGCTCATTTAGGACCTGCAATTACGAAGGGGGTAGGCAGCTGTATATCAGTGAGTAAACCTTCTGAGAATAAAAACAGCTGGAGCTTGTTAAGGTAATTACACAGGGGAAAGGATAATGTACTGGGAACTCCTCAGAAGAATCTGATTCGTGGTGAGGGGGAGAGAGATAAAAGCTCATTTAGGAACGACATGAACAAGCTGCGTAGGTAGCTGTTTATCAGTAAATATCTCCACTGAGATTAAGAAAAGCGGTAGCTTAATAAATTAAGTACTTCCTGGTATGGTTACTGTACTGGTAACTCCCCAAAAGAATCTGGATTGTGGTGAGGGAACAGAGAAAAAAGCTCATTTAGGACCTGCACTTACGAAGGGGGTAGGCAGGTGTATATCAGGGAGTAAACTTTCTGAGAATAAAAACAGCTGGAGCTTGTTAAGGTAATTACACAGGGGAAAGGATAAAGTACTGGGAACTCCTCAGAAGAATCTGATTAGTGGTGAGGGGAGAGAGATAAAAGCTCATTTATGAACGACATGAACATGCTGCGTAGGTAGCTGTTTATCAGTAAATATCTCCACTGAGATTAAGAACAGCAGTAGCTTTATAAATTAAGTACTTCCTGGTATGGTTACTGTACTGGTAACTCCCCAAAAGAATCTGGATTGTGGTGAGGGAACAGAGAAAAAAGCTCATTTAGGACCTGCACTTACGAAGGGGGTAGGCAGCTGTATATCAGGGAGTAAAACTTCTGAGAATAAAAACAGCTGGAGCTTGTTAAGGTAATTACACAGGGGAAAGGATAATGTACTGGAACTCCTCAGAAGAATCTGATTCGTGGTGAGGGGAGAGAGAGATAAAAGCTCATTTAGGAACGACATGAACATGCTGCGTTGGTAGCTGTTTATCAGTAAATATCTCCACTGAGATTAAGAAAAGCAGTAGCTTAATAAATTAAGTACTTCCTGGTATGGTTACTGTACTGGTCACTCCCCAAAAGAATCTGGATTGTGGTGAGGGAACAGAGAAAAAAGCTCATTTAGGACCTGCACTTACGAAGGGGGCAGGCAGGTGTATATCAGGGAGGTAAACCTTCTGAGAATAAAAACAGCTGGAGCTTGTTAAGGTAATTACACAGGGGAAAGGATAATGTACTGGGAACTCCTCAGAAGAATCTGATTTGTGGTGAGGGGAGAGAGATAAAAGCTCATTTAGGAACGACATGAACATGCTGCGTACGTAGCTGTTTATCAGTAAATATCTCCACTGAGATTAATAAAAGCAGTAGCTTAATAAATTAAGTACTTCCTGATATGGTTACTGTACTGGTAACTCCCCAAAAGAATCTGGATTGTGGTGAGGGAACATAGAAAAAAGCTCATTTAGGACCTGCACTTACGAAGGGGGTAGGCAGCTGTATATCAGGGAGTAAACCTTCTGAGGATAAAAACAGCTGGAGCTTGTTAAGGTAATTACACAAGGGAAAGGATAAAGTACTGGGAACTCCTCAGAAGAATCTGATTTGTGGTGAGGGGAGAGAGATAAAAGCTCATTTAGGAACGACATGAACATGCTGCGTAGGTAGCTGTTTATCAGAAAATATCTCCACTGAGATTAAGAAAAGCAGTAGCTTAATGAATTAAGTACTTCCTGGTATGGATACTGTACTGGTAACTCCACAAAAGAATCTGGATTGTGGTGAGGGAACAGAGAAAAAAGCTCATTTAGGACCTGCACTTACGAAGGGGGTAGGCATCTGTATATCAGGGAGTAAACCTTCTGAGAATAAAAACAGCTGGAGCTTGTTAAGGTAATTACACAGGGGAAAGGATAATGTACTGGGAACTCCTCAGAAGAATCCGATTTGTGGTGAAGGGAGAGAGATAAAAGCTCATTTAGGGACGACATGAACATGCTGCGTAGGTAGCTGTTCATCAGTAAATATCTCCACTGAAGTTAAGAAAAGCAGTAGCTTAATAAATTAATTACTTCCTGGTACGGTTACTGTAATACTAACTCCCCAAAAGAATCTGGATTGTGGTGAGGGAACAGAGAAAAAATCTCATTTAGGACCTGCACTTACGAAGGGGGTAGGCAGGTGTATATCAGGGAGTAAACCTTCTGAGAATAAAAACAGCTGGAGCTTGTTAAGGTAATTACACAGGGGAAAGGATAATGTACTGGGAACTCCTCAGAAGAATCTGATTTGTGGTGAGGGGAGAGAGATAAAAGCTCATTTATGAACGACATGAACATGCTGCGTAGGTAGCTGTTTAATAGTAAATATCTCCACTGAGATTAAGAAAAGCAGTAGCTTAATAAATTAAGTACTTCCTGGTATGGTTACTGTACTGCTAACTCCCCAAAAGTATCTGGATTGTTGTGAGCGAACAGAGAAAAAAGCTCATTTAGGACCTGCACTGACGAAGGGGGTTGGCAGCTGTATATCAGGGAGTAAACCTTCTGAGAATAAAAACAGCTGGAGCTTGTTAAGGTAATTACACAGGGGAAAGGATAAAGTACTGGGAACTCCTCAGAAGAATCTGATGTGTGGTGAGGGGGAGAGAGATAAAAGCTCATATAGGAACGACATGAACATGCTGCGTAGGTAGCTGTATATCAGTAAATATCTCCACTGAGATTAAGAAAATCAGTAGCTTAATAAATTAAGTACTTCCTGGTATGGATACTGTACTGGTAACTCCAAAAAAGAATCTGGATTGTGGTGAGGGAACAGAGAAAAAAGCTCATTTAGGACCTGCACTGACGAAGGGGGTAGGCAGCTGTATATCAGGGAGTAAACCTTCTGAGAATAAAAACAGCTGGAGCTTGTTAAGGTAATTACACAGGGGAAAGGATAATGTACTGGGAACTCCGCAGAAGCATCTGATTTGTGGTGAGGGGAGAGAGATAAAAGCTCAGTTAGGAATGACATGAACATGCTGCGTAGGTAGCTGTTTATCAGTAAATATCTCCACTGAGATTAAGAAAAGCAGTAGCTTAATAAATTAAGTACTTCCTGGTATGGTTACTGTACTGGTAACTCCCCAAAAGAATCTGGATTGTGGTGAGGGAACAGAGAAAAAAGCTCATTTAGGACCTGCACTTACGAAGGGGGTAGGCAGTTGTATATCAGGGAGTAAACCTTCTGAGAATAAAAACAGCTGGAGCTTGTTAAGGTAATTACACAGGGGAAAGGATAAAGTACTGGGAACTCCTCAGAAGAATCTGGTTTGTGGTGAGGTGAGAGAGATAAAAGCTCTTTTAGGAACGACATGAACATGCTGCGTACGTAGCTGTTTATCAGTAAATATCTCCACTGAGATTAAGAAAAGCAGTAGCTTAATAAATTAAGTACTTCCTGGTATGGTTACTGTACTGGTAACTCCCCAAAAGAATCTGGATTGTGGTGAGGGAACAGAGAAAAAAAACTCATTTAGGACCTGCACTTATGAAGGGGGTAGGCAGCAGTATATCATGGAGTAAACCTCCTGAGAATAAAAACACCTGGAGCTTGTTAAGATAATTACACAGTGGAAAGGATAATGTACTGGGAACTCCTCAGAAGAATCTGATTTGTGGTGAGGGGAGAGAGATAAAAGCTCATTTAGGAACGACATGAACATGCTGCGTACGTAGCTGTTTATCAGTAAATATCTCCACTGAGATTAAGAAAAGCAGTAGCTTAATAAATTAAGTACTTCCTGGTATGGTTACTGTACTGGTAACTCCCCAAAGAATCTGGATTGTGGTGAGGAAACAGAGAAAAAAGCTCATTTAGGACCTGCACTTACGAAGGGGGTAGGCAGCTGTATATCAGGGAGTAAACCTTCTGAGAATAAAAACAGCTGGAGCTTGTTAAGGTAATTACACAGGGGAAAAGATGAAGTACTGGGAACTCCTCAGAAGAATCTGATTTGTGGTGAGGGGAGAGAGATAAAAGCTCATTTAGGAACGACATGAACCTGCTGGGTACGTAGCTGTTTATCAGTAAATATCTCCACTGAGATTAAGAAAATAAGTAGCTTAATAAATTAAGTACTTCCTGGTATGGTTACTGTACTGGTAACTCCCCAAAAGAATCTGGATTGTGGTGAGGGAACAGAGAAAAAAGCTCATTTAGGACCTGCACTTACGCAGGGGGTAGGCAGCTGTATATCAGGGAGTAAACCTGAGAATAAAAACAGCTGGAGCTTGTTAAGGTAATTACACAGGGGAAAGGATAATGTACTGGGTACTCCTCAGAAGAATCTGATTTGTGGTGAGGGGAGAGAGATAAAAGCTCATTTAGGAACGACATGAACATGCTGCGTAGGTAGCTGTTTATCACTAAATATCTCCACTGAGATTAAGAAAAGCAGTAGCTTAATTAATTAGGTACTTCCTGGTATGGTTACTGTACTGGTAACTCCCCAAAAGAATCTGGATTGTGGTGAGGGAACAGAGAAAAAAGCTCATTTAGGACCTGCACTTACGAAGGGGGTAGGCAGCTGTATATCAGGGAGTAAACCTTCTGAGAATAAAAACAGCTGGAGCTTGTTAAGGTAATTACACAGGGGAAAGGATAATGTACTGGGAACTCCTCAGAAGAATCTGATTTGTGGTGAGGTGAGAGAGATAAAAGCTCATTTAGGAACGACATGAACATGCTGCGTACGTAGCTGTTTATCAGTCAATATCTCCACTGAGATTAAGAAAAGAAGTAGCTTAATAAATTAAGTACTTCCTGTAATGGTTACTGTACTGGTAACTCCCCAAAAGAATCTGGATTGTGGTGAGGGAACAGAGAAAAAAGCTCATTTAGGACCTGCACTTACGCAGGGGGTAGGCAGCTGTATATCAGGGAGTAAACCTTCTGAGAATAAAAACAGCTGGAGCTTGTTAAGGTAATTACACAGAGGAAAGGATAATGTACTGGGAACTCCTCAGAAGAATCTGATTCGTGGTGAGGGGAGAGAGAAAAAAGCTCATTTAGGAACGACATGAACTTGCTGCGTAGGTAGCTGTTTATCAGTAAATATCTCCACTGAGATTAAGAAAAGCAGTAGCTTAATAAATTAAGTACTTCCTGGTATGGTTACTGTACTGGTAACTCCCCAAAAGAATCTGGATTGTGGTGAGCGAACAGAGAAAAAAGCTCATTTAGGACCTGCACTTACGAAGGGGGTAGGCAGCTGTATATCAGGTAGTAAACCTTCTGAGAATAAAAACAGCTGGAACTTGTTAAGGTAATTACACAGGGGAAAGGATAATGTACTGGGAACTCCTGAGAAGAATCTGATTTGTGGTGAGGGGAGAGAGATAAAAGCTCATTTAGGAACGACATGAACCTGCTGGGTACGTAGCTGTTTATCAGTAAATATCTCCACTGAGATTAAGAAAAGCAGTAGCTTAATAAATTAAGTACTTCCTGGTATGGTTACTGTACTGGTAACTCCCCAAAAGAATCTGGATTGTGGTGAGGGAACAGAGAAAAAAGCTCATTTAGGACCTGCACTTACGAAGGGGGGTAGGCAGCTGTATATCAGGGAGTAAACCTTCTGAGAATAAAAACAGCTGGAGCTTGTTAAGGTAATTACACAGGGGGAAAGGATGAAGTATTGGGAACTCCTCAGAAGATCTGATTTGTGGTGAGGGGAGAGAGATAAAAGCTCATTTAGGAACGACATGAACATGCTGCGTACGTAGCTGTTTATCAGTAAATATCTCCACTGAGATTAAGAAAATAAGTGGCTTAATAAATTAAGTACTTCCTGGTATGGTTACTGTATTGGTAACTCCCCAAAAGAATCTGGATTGTGGTGAGGGAACACAGAAAAAAGCTCATTTAGGACCTGCAATTACGAAGGGGGGTAGGCAGCTGTATATCAGGGAGTAAACCTTCTGAGAATAAAAACAGCTGGAGCTTGTTAACGTAATTACACAGGGGAAAGAATAATGTACTTGGAACTCCTCAGAAGAATGTGATTTGTTCTGAGTGGAGAGAGATAAAAGCTCATTTAGAACTACATGAACATGCTGCTTAGATAGCTGTTTATCAGTAAATATCTCCACTGAGATTAAGAAAAGCAGTAGCTTAATAAATTAAGTACTTCCTGGTATGGTTACTGTACTGGTAACTCCCCAAAAGAATCTGGATTGTGGTGAGGGAACAGAGAAAAAGCTCATTTAGGACCTGCACTTAGAAAGGGGGTAGGCAGCTGTATATCAGGGAGTAAACCTTCTGAGAATAAAAACAGCTGGAGCTTGTTAAGGTAATTACACAGGGGAAAGGATAATGTACTGGGAACTCCTCAGAAGAATCTGATTTGTGGTGAGGGGAGAGAGATAAAAGCTCATTTAGGAACGACATGAACATGCTGGGTAGGTAGCTGTTTATCAGCAAATATCTCCACTGAGATTAAGAAAAGCAGTAGCTTAATAAATTAAGTACTTCCTGGTATGGTTACTGTACTGGTAACTCCCCAAAGAATCTGGATTGTGGTGAGGTAACAGAGAAAAAAGCTAATTTAGGACCTGCACTTACGAAGGGGGTAGGCCGCTGTATATCAGAGAGCAAACTTTCTGAGAATAAAAACAGCTGGAGCTTGTTAAGGTAATTACACATTGGAAAGGATAATGTACTGGGAACTCCTCAGAAGAATCTGATTTGTGGTGAGGGGAGAGAGATAAAAGCTCATTTAGCAACGACATGAACATGCTGCGTACGTAGCTGTTTATCAGTAAATATCTCCACTGAGATTAAGAAAAGCAGTAGCTTAATAAATTAAGTACTTCCTGGTATGGTTACTGTTCTGGTAACTCCCCAAAAGAATCTGGATTGTGGTGAGGGAACAGAGAAAAAAGCTCATTTAGGATCTGCACTTACAAAGGGGGTAGGCAGCTGTATATCAGGGATTAAACCTTCTGAGAATAAAAAACAGCTGGAACTTGTTAAGGTAATTACACAGGGGAAAGGAGAATGTACTGGGAATTCCTCAGAAGAATCTGATTTGTGGTGAGGGGAGAGAGATAAAAGCTCATTAAGAACGACATGAACATGCTGCGTAGGGAGCTGTTTATCAGTAAATATCTCCCCTGAGATTAAGAAAAGCAGTAGCTTAATAAATTAAGTACTTCCTGGTATGGTTACTGTACTGATAACTCCCCAAAAGAATCTGGATTGTGGTGAGGGAACAGAGAAAAAAGCTCATTTAGGACCTGCACTTACGAAGGGGGTAGGCAGCTGTATATCAGGGAGTAAACCTTCTGAGAATAAAAACAGCTGGAGCTTGTTAAGGTAATTAAACAGGGGAAAGGATAATGTACTGGGAACTCCTCAGAAGAATCTGATTTGTGGTGAGGAGAGAGAGATAAAAGCTCATTTAGGAACGACATGAACATGCTGCGTAGGGAGCTGTTTATCAGTAAATACCTCCACTGAGATTCAGAAAAGCAGTAGCTTAATAAATTAAGTACTTCCTGGTATGGTTACTGTACTGGTAACTCCCCAAACGTATCAGGATTGTGGTGAGGGAACAGAGAAAAAAGCTCATTTAGGACCTGCACTTATGAAGGGGGTAGGCAGCAGTATATCAGGGAGTAAACCTTCTGAGAATAAAAACAGCTGGAGCTTGTTAAGGTAATTACACAGTGGAAAGGATAATGTACTGGGAACTCCTCAGAAGAATCTGATTTGTGGTGAGGGGAGAGAGATCAAAGGTCATTTAGGAACGACATGAACATGCTGCGTAGGTAGCTGTTTATCAGTAAATATCTCCACTGAGATTAAGAAAAGCAGTAGCTTAATAAATTAAGTACTTCCTGGTATGGTTACTTTACTGGTAACTCCCCAAAAGAATCTGGATTGTGGTGAGGGAACAGAGAAAAAAGCTCATTTAGGACCTGCACTTACGAAGGGGCTAGGCAGCTGTATATCAGGGAGTAAACCTTCTGAGAATAAAAACAGCTGGAGCTTGCTAAGTCATTCCACAGGGAAAAGGATAATGTACTGGGAACTCCTCAGAAAAATCTGATTTGTGGTGAGGGGAGAGAGATAAAAGCTCATTTAGGAACGACATGAACATGCTGCGTAGGTAGCTGTTTATCAGTAAATATCTCCACTGAGATTAAGAAAAGCAGTAGCTTAATAAATTAAGTACTTCCTGGTATGGATACTGTTCTGGTAACTCCCCCAAAAGAATCTGGATTGTGGTGAGGGAACAGAGAAAAAAGCTCATTTAAGACCTGCACTTACGAAGGGGGTAGGCAGATGTATATCAGGGAGTAAACCTTCTGAAAATAAAAACAACTGGAGGTTTGTTAAGGTATTTACACAGGGGAAAGGACAATGTACTGGGAACTCCTCAGAAGAATCTGATTTGTGGTGAGGGGGAGAGAGATAAAAGCTCATTTAGGAACGACATGAACATGCTGTGTAGGTAGCTGTTTATCAGTAAATATCTCCACTGAGATTAAGAAAAGCAGTAGCTTAATAAATTAAGTACTTCCTGGTATGGTTACTTTACTGTTAACTCCCGAAAAGAATATGGATTGTGTTGAGGGAACAGAGAAAAAAGCTCATTTAAGACCTGCACTTACGAAGGGGCTAGGCAGCTGTATATCAGGGAGTAAACCTTTTGAGAATAAAAACAGCTGGAGCTTGCTAAGGTCATTACACAGGGAAAAGGATAATGTACTGGGAACTCCTCAGAAGAATCTGATTTGTGGTGAGGGGACTGAGATAAAAGCTCATTTAGGAACGACATGAACATGCTGCGTAGGTAGCTGTTTATCAGTAAATATCTCCACTGAGATTAAGAAAAGGAGTAGCTTAATAAATTAAGTACTTCCTGGTATGGTAACTGTACTGGTAACTCCCCAAAAGAATCTGGACTGTGGTGAGGGAACAGAAAAAAAGCTCATTTAGGACCTGCACTTACGAAGGGGGTAGGCAGCTGTATATCAGAGGGTAAATCTTCTGAGAATAAAAACAGCTGTAGCTTGTTAAAGTAATTACACAGGGGAAATGATAATGTACTGGGAACTCCTCAGAAGAATCTGATTTGTGGTGAGGGGAGAGACATAAAAGCTCATTTAGGAAAGACATGAACATGCTGCGTAGGTAGCTGTTTATCAGTAAATATCTCCACTGAGATTAAGAAAAGCAGTAGCTTAATAAATTAAGTACTTCCTGGTATGGTTACTGTACTGGTAACTCCCCAAAAGAATATGGATTGTGGTGAGGGAACAGAGAAAAAGCTCATTTAGGACATGCACTTTCGAAGGGGGTAGGCAGCTGTATATCAGGGAGTAAACCTTCTGAGAATAAAAACAGCTGGAGCATGTTAAGCTACTTACACAGGGGAAAGGATAATGTACTGGGAACTCCTCAGAAGAATCTGATTTGTGGTGAGGGGAGAGAGATAAAAGCTCATTTAGGAACGACATGAACATGCTGCGTAGGTAGCTGTTTATCAGTAAATATCTCCACTGAGATTAAGCAAAGCAGTAGCTTAATAAATTAAGTACTTCCTGGTATGGTTACTGTACTGGTATCTCCCAAAAATAATCTGGATTGTGGTGAGGGAACAGAGAAAAAAGCTCATTTAGGACCTGCACTTACGAAGGGGGTAGGCAGCTGTATATCAGGGAGTAAACCTTCTGAGAACAAAAAACAGCTGGAGCTTGTTAAGGTAATTACACAGGGGAAAGGATAATGTACTGGGAACTCCTCAGAAGAATCTGATTTGTGGTGAGTGGAGACAGATAAAAGCTCATTTAGGAACGACATGAACATGCTGCGTAGGTAGCCGTTTATCAGTAAATATCTCCACTGAGATTAAGAAAAGCAGTAGCTTAATAAATTAAGTACTTCCTGGTATGGTTACTGTACTGGTAACTCCCCAAAAGAATCTGGATTGTGGTGAGGGAACAGAGAAAAAAGCTCATTTAGGACCTGCACTTACAAAGGGGGTACGCAGCTGTATATCAGGGAGTAAACCTTCTGAGAATAAAAACACCTGGAGCTTGTTTAAGGTAATTACACAGGGGAAAGGATAATGTACTGGGAACTCCTCAGAAGAATCTGATTTGTGGTGAGGAGAGAGAGATAAAAGCTAATCTAGGAACGACATGAACATGCTGCGTAGGTAGCAGTTAATCAGTAAATATCTCCACTGAGATTAAGAAAAGCAGTAGCTTAATAAATTAAGTACTTCCTGGTATGGTTACTGTACTGGTAACTCTCCAAAAGAATCTGGATTGTGGTGAGGGAACAGAGAAAAAAGCTCATGTAGGACCCGCACTTACGAAGGGCGTAGGCAGCTGTATATCAGGGAGTAAACCTTCTGAGAATAAAAACACCTGGAGCTTGTTAAGGTAATTACACAGGGGAAAGGATAATGTACTGGGAACTCCTCAGAAGAATCTGATTTGTGGTGAGGGGAGAGAGATAAAAGCTCATTTAGGAACGACATGAACATGCTGCGTAGGTAGCTGTTTATCAGTAAATATCTCCACTGAGATTAAGAAAAGCAGTAGCTTAATAAATTAAGTACCTCCTGGTATGGATACTGTACTGGTAACTCCCCAAAAGAATATGGATTGTGGTGAGGGAACAGAGAAAAAAGCTCATTTAGGACATGGACTTACGAAGGGGGTAGGCAGCTGTATATCAGGGAGTAAACCTTCTGAGAACAAAAACAGCTGGAGCTTGTTAAGGTAATTACACAGGGGAAAGGATAATGTACTGGGAACTCCTCAGAAGAATCTGATTTGTGGTGAGGTGAGAGAGATAAAAGCTCATTTAGGTACGACATGAACATGCTGCGTAGGTAGTAGTTTATCAGTAAATATCTCCACTGAGATTAAGAAAAGCAGTAGCTTAATAAATTAAGTACTTCCTGGTATAGTTACTGTACTCGTAACTCCCCAAAACAATCTGGATTGTGGTGAGGGAACAGAGAAAAAAGCTCATTTAGGACCTGCACTTACGAAGGTGGTAGGCATCTGTATATCAGGGAGTAAACCTTCTGAGAATAAAAACAGCTGGAGCTTGTTAAGGTAATTACACAGGGGAAAGGATAATGTACTGGGAACTCCTCAGAAGAATCTGATTTGTGGTGAGGGGAGAGAGATAAAAGCTCATTTAGGAACGACATGAACATGCTGCGTAGGGAGCTGTTTATCAGTAAATATCTCCACTGAGATTAAGCAAAGCAGTAGCTTAATAAATTAAGTACTTCCTGGTATGGTTACTGTACTGGTAACTCCCCAAAAGAATCTGGATTGTGGTGAGGGAACAGAGAAAAAAGCTCATGTAGGACCTGCACTTACGAAGCGGGTAGGCAGCTGTATATCAGGGAGTAAACCTTCTGAGAATAAAAACAGCTGGAGCTTGTTAAGGTAATTACACAGGGGAAAGAATAATGTACTGGCAACTCCTCAGAAGAATCTGATTTGTGGTGAGGGGAGAGAGATAAAAGCTCATTTAGGAACGACCTGAACATGCTGCGTAGGTAGCTGTTTATCAGTAAATATCTCCACTGAGATTAAGAAAAGCAGTAGCTTAATAAATTAAGTACTTCCTGGTATGGTTACTGTACTGGTAACTCCCCAAAAGAATATGGATTGTGGTGAGGGAACAGAGAAAAAGCTCATTTAGGACATGCACTTTCGAAGGGGGTAGGCAGCTGTATATCAGGGAGTAAACCTTCTGAGAATAAAAACAGCTGGAGCATGTTAAGCTACTTACACAGGGGAAAGGATAATGTACTGGGAACTCCTCAGAAGAATCTGATTTGTGGTGAGGGGAGAGAGATAAAAGCTCATTTAGGAACGACATGAACATGCTGCGTAGGTAGCTGTTTATCAGTAAATATCTCCACTGAGATTAAGCAAAGCAGTAGCTTAATAAATTAAGTACTTCCTGGTATGGTTACTGTACTGGTATCTCCCAAAAATAATCTGGATTGTGGTGAGGGAACAGAGAAAAAAGCTCATTTAGGACCTGCACTTACGAAGGGGGTAGGCAGCTGTATATCAGGGAGTAAACCTTCTGAGA